>NC_044601.1:29178351-29275114 GCF_901933205.1 Camarhynchus parvulus | reverse complement strand
CTATTTATTCTGAAACAAATTGGAGCATAGTACCAACTTTGTTTCCTCTCTTAAACCAGCAAGAGCTGCATGATGATGTTGGACTCTGAGTGGTTTATGTTGATGCTCAAGCACAAGCAGAGTCATTCAGAAGAACACTACTGGAAAGAGAGGGTCATACTTGCAGACCTTTGCTTATATACCTCTTTATTGTACCTCTTATACCTCTTTACCTCTATACCTCTTATACCTATTTATTGTAGCAATGTTTCTAGATGTAACCTGTACCTTTGCTGGTATTGGCCTAGTCCTACTATTCTTACAAGTTTTTTTCCTTTTCCCCATTAGTTTTCTGTTCTCCTCTGTTCCATGGCCAACATAACTGCTTGGTTCTGGTAGCTGTGGATAGGACTGTGCATGATATACTGTCATTCTGCATTTGTCTAGGATTTTTCTATCTTCTTTTCTCACACCTTTTCTTGACATTAACAAATTCTTATTGAATGTGTGTGTTACTGGGATGGCAGGAGTAATTTGAGGGAGAACTGTTATTTTATTTAAGTCGTAAGTTTTAAAATAGTTACTGTAGTGGAAAAATACAAGAAAGAATTGAGTCTACCCTCAGTACAGAAGAGTGAGCATTGCTTCACAGAGCCACAAATCACCTCAGGTTGGAGATGCCCTTAAAAGATCATCTGGTTCAATCTTTTCTGGGAAGAGGAGCCTCCATGAGATCATCTATCTGTGAGTGATTGTTCTCACTATAGAACATACCTTTTTTATACTGAGATGAAGCCTCTCCCAGTGCTACTTGTACCCATTGTCCTATATTTTCTCCATGTACCACCTGGTGAGGAAAGCATCTCCATCCTTTGTTGCCGTCTGGAAATAATAAAGTACAGGAATGCTGTGATGAAGTCTCCCTGAGCCTTCTCCATGAAGAAGAGACTTAACTTCTAATGTCTTATGTTGTACAGCTCTTTCATGCTCTCCAGTCCTTCTTTAGAGCCCCTCCAGCTTTTCCATGTCTTTTTGGAAGGGTGGGGAACAGAACTGAACATAGTACTATAGGTATGGCCTGACAAGCACTCAGTAGAGTTGGGATAACTACATCTCTCCCTGCTAGTAGTGCCCCCGAGAATGCAGCCCAGGACGTGATTTGCCTGTTGCTGCAGCAGTGCTCTGCTGACTCGTGTTTAGCTTGTTGTTCCCCAGTATCCCCAGGTCCCTTTTGACAGCATTGTTTCGCAGTCACGTGCATCCTAGCCCATAACCCGAATGCAGGACTTTGCACTTGTCTTTGCTAAACTTCATATAGGTCTTATTAGCCTGACCAGATCTCTCTGTGAGACAGCTCTCCCTTCTTCTGTGTCCACCTCGACACCCAGTTTAGTGCCAACAGCACGTTAGCAAAGGTGCTTTCAAGTCCTAACATCTAGACATGATTAATCCAGAATTAATCATATATTTATGAAACTGTTGAGCCATTTGGGGCTCAGTAGCATTCACTGTGGGATCCTACTTGTGACTGACTGCCACAGTGAGTAAAAAACACAGATTACCACCCATTCTGGCCTTGCTGGCCAGTTTCCTATCCACACTTATATAAATTGTGCTTTACCTTTCTAGAAATGCCTTGTGTCACTGTCACTATGTCTTGTTATACTGGTATATTTTAACATGTTACATTTGAATTTGATAACTTGGACACTGACAGTCTGTGTTAAATTTCTTCAGATCCCATCTGTCAATAACAATTGTCAGATGCAATTTTTCTTTACACCTTTAGCTAAGGTCACGAAGAATAACTGTTTGTTTACAAAGAGGGGCAGGAAAGTGTGCAGATGCACCTTAACAGAAAATCAACCTGTGAATTTCCTTGTTACTTCTTGCATGTATGACGCCAGTGTAAAATGCTTCAGGTTTTTTTCCTACTGGAAACCTTAGGAAGTGTTCAGTGAATTTTGGAAGAATAGTCACAGAAAATTGACTGATGCTGGGCTTTGAAATACATAGGATTTGTGTTTTGCTTGTTAGGCTGATTTGGTTATGCCTTGCTGCAATGAAGTCTGGGACAGTGTCAACAGGAATAGGCTGGCTTGGTTTAGTGGTTTTTTGGGGGTTTTTTTGTCTTTTTTGTTTTGGTTTGGTTTTTGTGGGTTTTTTTTTTGTTTTGTTTTGTTTTTTGGTTTGGTTTTTTCAGGGTTTTTTTTCAGGGCTTTTTTTTGTGTTTATATTTTTGTTTTGGGTTCTTTGTGTGTGTATGTGGTTTTTTGTTTTGTTGGGTTTTATTTTTGCTTATTTTGCTGACATGAAGCTCACAGCACAACTGCTGCCAGCAGTGAGAACCAGAAGAAACATTGATACAATTCTACTTTTTATACTCGTGATGCTGAAATCAAGAGAATTGAAGTTTTAAGTCCTAATAGCTTTTTACAGCTAAGTCTTTGTGAGAACCTGCTGAACCCTGTACTACAATCCACATGTGCTACAGTCCCCTGTAACTTACTGCCGCAGACGTGACCTTGCTCAGGTAGTTGTACCTTCTCTGCCTTTCTTACTGGGAAAAAGAATGTAGAGAGCAGAGAAAAATCAGTCATCCCCAAGTTCCTCATTTCCATGGCAGCAGAATACACTTTACAGCCCCTTTGTCTTGCTGGCAAGCACCATTTTTGACATCTATCCATTGATAGGGTGTGGTGGTGACAAAAATTGTGACTTCATAGCATTAAAACTGTAGTTCTGATTGGTAGTTTTTACCAGAATTAATCATGTGAATTTCCAGAGGACTCTTGGTTCCCTTGGAACGGCTAAATATATAAAGTGTTTTTCCACGAAAATGCAGGTTTGTGTTCTATAATCTAAAATAGTGTTGTAGAATTAAACTAAGTGAGAATGGGACATGTGGGAGAGATACAGCAAATTTGTTCTCACTGCTGAACTGATTGATACTTGCTTAGATCAGAGAAATTTCTTACACATTGCAGATACTCTAAGATGTTGGAGAAATTTGAAATGCTACCCAGTTTGTTTCTAAGTGCAACCCTTCATTAGTGTGTATGGGGCACATGAACAAAATCCTGATTATTTTTCAGAGGGCACTAAACAGGGAGATCTTTGAAACTGCAGAATGCCTAGAAAGAGAAGTGCCACTTAATACTGTAGAAGATGTTAATACAGTAAAAATTGCCTTCAAATAGGCAAATTCAGGATCTCCAGTAGGAGATAACTTAGGCAGTGATGTTCAGCTAGAAAAGGGGGGATGGAAGGGCAGAAATGCTAGAGGGTAACTTGCATTGAAAGGACTCAGCACATTCACAGTGAAACCCTCCAGAGCAACCCTCCTCTTCCAGCCCTAGAAGAGCAACAATACTGGGGTATTCCACCCTCATGTGCTTGCATGTCTCTATACTGTTTATTTGATATGGTGTGTTGGAAAAAGGGTTGGAACACTGTAAACACTGTAAAGATTATTTTAAAATTCCTTGTGGATGCATTTGTAGGAGATGTTTTTCTTGATTTTCTGTCTGTGGAGATGTTTTTCTTGATTTTTAAGCTACAAAACTTGTTGCCACCAGCCGCCAAGTATTCTGTATAACTAGGAGACATGTTTTCACAAGAAAATAGTGGTTTGGGTTTTTTTTGTTTTTGTGGGGGTTTTTTTTGGGGTGGATTTTTTTTTTTTTTTTGCATTGCAGTTTTTTTTTCATTTTGCAAGACTTGTATTATTGAGTGACACCTTAGAGATGGATTGAGAGGTGAAAAATTTGTTGATGGAACATCTACTATTAGGATTTAGGATATCAAAAGAAGTGGTAAACCTATTAATGTAACAGTTTCTTGGTCATATTTTACTACGCATTAAATATTTTCCATTAAGAGACAGTTTTTGCTGAAAGCTAATGTTTTCTAGACCATACTTAGTGTTTGCATTCTAATTACAACATGTTTAGTGTTTTTAATCTGTAGTGTTCTTTGCTTCAGAACTCTCCAAAAACATTGTTTTTTTCAGGATCTCACATGAAGTTTGGATATGCTTTGTCATCTGTAACACATATGGATCTCTCTCTCAAGTCCCCATAAGCTGACTTTCTAGATGAGATGATTATTAGAAGCTGAGTATTCCTTTTTGTTACTCCTGCATTGTGCAGAGACCTTAATAGTCAGCTGTTTTTGTCAGAACATGGAAATAGTTTATACCTGTCTGTACTCTTCTCCTTTAAATAATGAAAGGTATTAATTGCTGAAGAGACGATTCAGTGTGGATTAGTTACAATTTGATACTTTAGGTGTGTCCTGTAGTCTTCCATTATTTTAATTGAAACAGCACTGAGAATTTGCAAGGTTATTCATTACTGGCTGGTCCAGGTCACAAACATGAGGATACGTGAGTGGCATCCCACAGACAGCTTTTCTCTGTTCTTCTGGTGAATTAATTTGGAGTAACTCAGAAACTGGCGGAACTAGCTGGATTGTCATGGTCATGTTATCTGATGCCTGATCCCTGGATGCTGCCTTCCTTGTGGCCTGGAGATGCTGTGTGCACTGTGTCTGTAAAGTGAGAAGAAGGAGCACACAAGGGGCATTACTAATCGCTGTGCAAATTTTGTCCGTGGCCGAAGTAAGAGAAAAGAATGATGATGTGCTAAGTTGTTGCCTTAGGATCAGGCCAAGTAGGTCTAGCTGCTTCTGCTCAGTCACTCCAGTGCTCTGTCTGCAATGATGCATGTATGAACGTTTTCACCAGCTCTGAGATAAACCCAATTGTTCTGCTGTTGAATCCCACTAACAGTTTAACTTTGTGGATACAGTTTGCTTTTGCTGCCTTCTCTAAATTGCACCACGGCATTTTACAGTGAAACTGTCCAAGTTTTCCCTCTAGAGGTATGTGTCTGTGTTGTCTTGAGAGGTGAAGTGAGTGCTGAGAGCTTTTGTAAGTAGAGGTATCCTGTAACTAGAAAACAGTTTCCTATTTTTATGATATCAGAATACAGAAAGAATTTGATCATTGACCTGGAGATACATCTATATGGTCTATCAAGTGCATTTTTTAACTCTAGAAAATGTTTTTAAAAATGCCTGTTTGTCTGACTGAAAAGCCATTTTCTCTGTTTATTCAGTGGTCATCTGACTATTACAAATACTGTTTTACTACAAATACTGTTTTAACTCATATCAGCATCAAAACAGCTGAGACTGAGTGAACTGCACTTTGTTTAATCCTTGTCAATAAAATCAGTTATTAAACATAAAGTTGGCTATTTACACAAGCTCACTGAAGATTAAGATAGTTATGCAGAAGCAGGAAGCAGTCTAATTCACTCCCAAGTCTCAGTTTCTTGGCTAAGCAGCAAAGGAAGTAGTTTTCTGTGAACTGAATATATGTTTTTCAGTCATTCGTGCCTGCTGTTCTTGATTTTAAAACTCTGCTTTCGTTACCTGTTCTTCCTTCTACTGAAAGCCTTGGGAATTTAGATCTTGACCTCACTGGAAAACAGGGCTGTATCCAAGTTATTTTTATTTAAAAATAAGGAGTTTAATGGTTTATGTAAAATACTGCATTCTGTAGCTTACTTAGTCATAAGTAACTAATTAACATCTTGCAGAAGTGCTAGCCATGTTAAATTTTTATTACTTGGAACAAGATTAGAATTAAAAACTGGGAGGAGCAGAACAGATTCTCAGATCAGGATTTTGCTGTAAAACATTTACACTCTCTGCCAGCGTGTTCTTTTGGGAACTGCTTATGTAAAATATTTTGATGGGGAGAGGAAAATGTTCGCTTATTATTCCAGTGAAACAGTTTCTTCCTTCCTTTTGTCTGAAGGGGTAAACATCTGAATTTAGTGTGAATTAACCTCTGCAGATGTGTTTTGGGGAAATTGGGCATGGGCCAACCCAGCATTGCTTTGAGTTGGTGCCTCAGGAGAGGGAGGACAATCAAAGTGCAAAAAACCTTTTCGTTTCCATTTTCATCTGACTCTTGTCACCCACCAAAATACATCGATGTGGCAAATATGGTCCATGTAGGTTACATGGGGCTGACATTTCTTGGGATGCAGTGGACACAGCTGAGCTAAGCAGCTGTGACAGGAATGTAATGTATCACTCTTGTGAGCCTAAGAATATGGTATTCTTTGGAGAATGTTATGTTAGTTAGCTTTGCCGAAGTTTTCCAATAGCACAGTTTTTATGCTCCTTTGTACAGTGTTGCTTGCTATGGGCAGTGGTGCACTCTGACAAGTTTAATGCCCTTTACAAGGGGGTACAGGCTCCATCTGATTGTCTATTGAACAGGTTAGGAAGCTTTATGAGGAGTACTGTCATTCTCTTCCTCCTACCATTCAGGTTCGATGGAATGGCACTGTAAGGCCAACAGGAGACAAAGCGGTCTTGAAACTGCTTAATGGAAACTTTGACAATTAGAATAAAATACATTAAAGTACAGAACAGTCTAATTGTGAAGTGAACTACTGGGCACCTTTATTGTAATCTATGCTTACACCTGACATACACGTTATAGGATATATAGAGGTGACAAGAACAAATTTTTTTGGTTCATTATTGTATTTTATTGTAATCAGTTTTCTAACACGAAGTGGAGATCTCTGAATACTTCTTGTGTTGTGAAGTAATGCTAAAGAGGGGAAGAACTCCAACGTCTTTTCTGATTTGCCTGCGAATTTGACCTCCTCTGTTTTTGTTCCCAGGAACTCTGCAGCAGTGGGTCACGGCTGTTTCTGCTACGCTCTGATGCGTTCCATCCCAGTTGCCATCTACGTTGTTTTGGTGACAGGTCTGCGCTACCACCTGTTCATATGGAGCGTCTTCTCGCCAAAGCTCCTCTACGAGGGAGTGCATGTGTTCATCACAGCTGCTGTCTGCCTGTTCTTCACAGCAATGGATCAGAACCACTCCTACAAAGTGCAAGACTGAAAATGGGTGTGTGACATGTGGCTTTGCATTGCAATGTCCACTGTGCCGCTGGATTGGAAGAAGGAAAATACTGGCTTTAAATTGTTGTGGAGATTTTGAAGAGTAAATTGTTAAACGAGTTGTTTATTTTAGTCAAGATCAGTCTTGTGTTAAAACTGAGCTTGCTTTAGAAATGTTGAATTGAAATAAACTGTCTTTTCAAGGATACCTTTTGTTCTATAGCTGTCATTATAGCACTTCCCAAATAACAGAATGGTGATATGACACATTTTAAATTTAAAAATATATATCTTGATATAAATACAGACCAGTGCCTCATAGGCACAGAAGAAATCCTGTGTGCATATAATTTTTTTCCTTTCTTAGACTACAGAATCCTAAAAGTGTGCAGGATTTCTAGGTGCTGTTCACAAGATCCTGAATCCATTAGCTTCAGGGGATTTTTGTGTTTGTTTTATTTCTAGTGGGTGCATTGAAATTTTTATTGTACAAACATCCAGGTAAGAGATTTTGTTTTGCATCGGCAGCAAGCATTTCTGTTTAAAAGTGGTATTTTTCTTTGTAAGATGAGTGCCATCATTGTTTGTAATGGATTTCGATCTGCACTTCAGACACTAAATAAGAAACACGGTCTAACAAAGTAATGAATCTTTTATGGAGTCCATTCACAGCTAAAATGTTGTTCCTTCTTATCAATGTATAAATGATAAATCAGGTCGGTGCTGCTATGCTGAACATTTGATCATGTTTTCCACACATGGGTAGAGAGTTTTGAACAATGAACAGGAAAACAGTTTAATGGATTAAGTTAGCAGCAGAATAAAATGTGTAAAAGGTGTGTTTGCAGTTTGCATCACCACCCCCCTAGTGACCCGTCTAGCCATCTCTCTTGAATGTGCTGTATTTAATTTCTAACAATGTTGTTTTCCTTGCTTCTGTAAAGAAGATACATGTTAACGACTATACTGACTATCAGTATTCATGGGGGTCTTTTTGCCTCTTAGTTTTGTCCATGTTTTGTCCATCGAGTTAGTCTAAATGTATTTGAGGTATATCAGAAGAGAAGCAGACCTTTTAACTTTTGTTACAAATATGGAAAAATAAAGCTTTCAAGACTGATACAGCTTACAGCACAGTTAAAATTACTGATGCACTTTTTGTCTCGTGTTACAGATAATGCAGATCTCAAAATGTAGGCCTTTAGTTTTTATACATTAATACTAGGCCATCTTGATTACTTACAATGAAATATTTTTTCAGCTATAAAACAACTAAAATTTTCAATTTTAGCAATGCTGGCAGCATATTGCTCGTTACCTGAAGGAGAGAATACTCCGACTTAATGTCCTTTACTGTGACCTGCTGGAAGATTGAAAATTAAATACTTCTAATAAATCACTTTTTACTGGCAATTATGGTTATTTAAACCAGGTTGTAATAGTGAATGTGTATCTACCATTTTCACAATTCTCAGTATTTTTTTGGTTACCTGCTTGCTAGCAGCCATGTTGCCATTATCAACATATTCTCTGTTTACTTACATCATTAATTTGTAAGCAGTCCTCTCTAAAATTCATACAGATTATGTTTATAAGACATTTGAATTAGAGGGAGAGGGTACTAATTAAGAGATAGAAGACATAGAGCAGAGCTTCTGGTGTACAGAATCCTAAAACAATGTGGGATGACATTTACAAGGTCTTTTATTCCTTCCTTCTGGGTTTGTTTTTTTTTGTTGTTGTTGTTGTTGCTTTTTTGGTTGGTTGTTTGGTTGGTTTTTTTTTTTTTTTTTAGTTGGTTTCTTTGGTTTGGTTTGGGTTTTTTTTTTTTGTTTTGTTTTTTTGCAGGTTGTTTTTTGCTTCTAGTATATCTCTTTTATCAAATAGTGGAATCTAAACTATTCTGTGTGTATTAAGATTTTTCAGATTACTTAGTTAAATGATCAGTGTCCCTCTTCTCCTCTGAAGTTGCAAGATGTCCAGATTGGATCTAGGATTAAATGGCTTGAGAAAGCTGTTACTTAAGTCTTCAAGACCAGGAAAGGGGGGAGGAAGGAGAAGAGACTGCATCTCTGTCTCAAGTCATCTCATGAGTTTGCATGATATATGAAAGAAACATGGTGCTTTCAGCTTCATAATCGACATTTCAATTCTTTTTCACCCTTTCTCTTTGAGTGTAGGCAAATGAAATAATGCTTCATGAGCTTGTGGGCTCTAGCAATGCAAATCTTAGGCAGTGAAGGAATGAATTAGTTCCTGCTGCAGGCAACCAGGCTTTAACTGAGGGATTATGTTACAATAATTTTATTTTTAATCAATATAAAGCAAATTCCTGAATACAAATTCTTATCTCGCTAGTTAGTTGTTGCACCTCACTTCTTGTCATGTTCAGCATGTTTTAAACCCTCAGACAAGGAGACAAGTGACATGGAAAGCAGGAATGCTACTGGGGATGTTTTTTGCCATTCGGAGTGTATCAGTTTCTTCTGTCCAAGTCACCTGTAGTCCCTGCTCCAGTATGGGATCAGCCTGGAATTCCTTGGTAGTGCCCTGTGCCTAGGCAGAGAGTCCTCCTTAAATACCTTCTGAGCAGGGATGTTTTCTTTGTTTGGATAAAGTTTTGCCATGTTAAATATTTCTGCTCAGCACCTTTACTGCTGGTCAGACAGTGCAGCAAATTACTGTGGGCTACTGCTTGCTCTGCTAGATTTCACTGGGTCACCACCAGCCAGCACAACTCAAAGCTCCTAGCTGATATCTGATATGGTTCCATGGATTCGCAGTGGTGAAGCTTGAACTTCATTCTTGCAAACGAATTCAGGTTTAAGAAAAAAATATTAAATCTATTTGTATTTCAGGTACTACATATATGTATTTCTGCTCTCTAGGAAAAGAAGCCTCCATTTTCCCTGCCTCTATATAAGCCAGCACAAAATCCACAGTGTGACCCCCACCCTTTCCAGCAGGCAGGGCACGTGTGTTAGGCCAGTCATGGTTCTCTCTGTAAGGATCAGGGCAGAATTCCTCTCATCAGGCATTTGCAAACTAAAGATCCAAGATTTAGCTCCACAATTGCACAGTTGCAGAGGAGGGGCCACAGTTGCACGTTACCATGAAGGGCTTCCTCTGAAAAACCAAGGTTTTCCTGTGTGCTTCACCAGTAGAAGGAGGGGAAGGGAGCTGTGATCCCACTGGTCAGTGGGGCAGGAGAAGGAGCTGGCTGATGTCATAGGCATCTCACTCTCCTGACTGTGAGGGACTGTGATCAAGGGATGTTTATGAGGCTGGCATTGCACCATCTAACAGAAGTACGGAAAGCCTGGGAAATAGCCTCTTCAGTCCAGAGGCAGATAATACAGAGGAAGACTCTTTGCCAAGAGCTAGATGGAGGGAAAATGACTGAGAGGGAGTTTGCCCGATGTGTTTGGCCCATTGGTACTTGATTTCTTCTCTTAAGAGATAACAGACTCTGTGGAGAAGGGAAGAGCACTTACTTACATCATTAATTCATAAGAAGTCTTCCATAAAATTCAAGTTGGACAACTTGAGCAAGGCCTTCAGCAGGGTGTACTTGGCAGCCACATGTTGAGCTAATAGATGAGTGGGCTTGAAGGATGGACTGGGTCTCTGAGCTCAGTGGTCTGAGTCACCCCATCTCAGCCTTGGTTGGCAGAGAAGAAGTGATGTGATACTAGGGCAAGGCACTTTAGGATCATTCTTAAACTGGATGAGGGGAGAGACCAGAGCAAATCTGGAAATGGTACCAAGTAGGGGAACTGGTGTATTTGCTAAAGGGAGGACCACCCTTTGGAGGGAGCTTGACACACTGGAGAAAGGGGCTGACAGCCTGCAGTACAGCCTGGGCACTGTCCCTGGTGGGCAATGGTGCAGGATGGTGCCCATGGGCTGCTGAGCAGCCCTGACAGCCTGATCCTGTTCCCCAGATCATCACTGTTCAAGGAGCAAACACAGACATGTCTGCATGGACAGTTTATCCAGTATCTGGCCTAGATCCCAGTGGCCTGCCTTGCTGCTGTCAGTCAGACAAGGGAACCCCAGTGATTTCCAGCTTCTGTTGCTGGTATCCCGACCTCTTCTCTTACGAGTGAGCCCAGCTTGAAGTTCACTGCTGTTCATAAACATCTATCAAGAGCAGAGGATGCACTAAAAGAAGTAGGATTTAATGAGAGGAGGGAATACTCAGCAGTGATGAAGTGAAGGACACACACAGAAATACACACACTAGAGGCCTGTTCATACACTAGCTAGCACTTATTCTCTAAATTTTCCTCTGCTTTTCCATTTTTATTCCTTTCTGAGCCATCTTGGTCTTTCCTTTTCCTGTCCTTTTCTCTCTTCCCTAAGTATTATGTAATGACTTGCATGTTTCATCAATCCCCTTAAACACATACCATAAATTTTACTGAATCCTGAAGTGCTTTTCCCTGTGGATCCCATGAGTCCTATGCTCCTCCAGGTAATAAATTCCTTCAGTCTGCAAGGTCTTCAGGAGGAGACGTTTCTTTTTTTTTACTAATCCTGGTGTGCTTCACACCAGGGATAATTGTCCAGTTGCTTAGTGAGTGATTGTATTGTCATCTAAATAAATTAGTATAAATTGCTGATAGAGCAATTAGGTTAGCCGAGATCCTCAGCAGGTCCTTGCCCATCTGACCTTTGTGCAATCATGAACAGACTGTTATCACCTAACTTCACAGTGATTTGTGCCTTGTTTCAGCCTGCGCATGAGGAGGCATCAGAGACTTTTTGGCTGCCATCAGCTCCAAGGAGGGAAGGCACAGAGGTGAATTTTTCTCAGAAGAGCAGAGGGAGAGCCTCAAAGACAACAGGCACAAGTTGGAGCACAGGATATTTCCAGGAGATCAGAAGAGTCTTTTCTTACCTGTGTGTTTACTGTGGGGATGAGCCCCAGGTCTCCACCCTGGGAGATCTTCCAGCACTGGAGCAACCTCATTTAGTTACCCCCGCTGTGTGTTGGAAGTTGTACTGTGTGTGCTCTGAAGTTCTCTTCCAGCCAACATTCAGCAAGGATTCTATGTTTTTATTGTGCTTGAAGCGGTCTCTGCAATTTCTTACTGACCATTTCACAGGTTACTTCCTGAAGTCAAAAACTTTGTAATTAATTTCATAATTTAAAAACCCAACAAAAAAGAAAATGTCTGTGTCATTAAAAAAAAAATATCAACCTCACAGTTGAAAATTGTTATTAATTTCTTTAGCCATGCATTTACACCCGAGTTGTAATGTCACCTGCCCTTCAGTGCCTCTGTAGCTTATTTCCAGACTTGATTACAAAAGGTGCCCCATTCTGTATTGTCTCTGTTATGATTCAGATGGTTCCCCAAAATGTTCAACTTGCCTATCAGGACTGAAGTGACCCTTGCGGCCTGACTGTGATTTCTGCAGGTCCGTGTTGAGTATGTTTGGTAGGACACACATAGGTGACTAACTTTCTGTGTTCAGATTGAGAAATAGGCCTGTGGACATTAATTCCTTTTGTTTTCCTGATGGGGGACAGAGGGTCATCCCAAACGACTTGTTCCCTGTCTCTCAACATTTGATGGAAAGCTTGGCTTGCCGTGAGGAATAGCCCTGTTCCTTCAGCTGTCTCTCCCACTCTGTATAACACTGTTGGCTTCCCCACCTGCAGGGTACTGAGGACACTTTTTCCGTGTGATACAGTGGTTAAGGTGTAACTCAGTGAAAAGTTCAATCTGTTGCTCAAAGCACCACTGTTTTTGCATAACATCATTGTCATTTGATGAACTAAGAACATAAGAACTAAGGATGCCAGCCACTAGAGATGGGCCTTAAGCATTGTACTTAGTCTCAGGATGAGCTGTACATGGCAAAACTTTAACCACCTATGCCTTTTTTAGACCTCTGACATTTCCACTGCAGTGTGTTATATTTGCTGATGTCTGCTGCAAAGACTGCCTGTGATGCAGAACCTGACACAGTCCCATTCAAATGGGACACAGCAAATATGCACCCAGTACTGCATGTTGGTGAGCTAGTCACCAGCAGGAAGACGTGAGGTCCCAGACACTCAGAAGACGCTGCACCTGTTACCCTGAGAGCTGATTCTATCTGTGTAGATAGGAAGACTTGTGGTCAACTTTTCCTAATAGAAAAAAAAGCCCTGAAAAGCTGCTGTCTTTGGAGGCTGAAGGAGTTCCCCAAATAGCCCTTCTTGGTCTTAAGCTTTTGCTGACCTGCAGAGGCTGTTAGTACGGGGTGGTCCCCTAGGAAAGCTGAGTCTGTGGTCACAGGGACAGCACTGGAGAACCATGTAGTGTCTGGCTTGCTGGTTTGGTACAAGTTTTTGGTTTGTAGTGTGACTGGCTTTTTGTTTTGGATAAATTTTTAAAAGAGTAGCATGACTGGAGTCAACCCCCATAGCAGTGAGTGGCTTAGGAGTGGGTGAACAGCTTCTTAGATTTTGCTTGCACATGAACTCACCCTGCATATTAGTGGTCAAGCACTTTTGGCAGTGGCACTGAAAGCCCAGTTCCTCCACAGAAGCCCTGCTGGAGGGGCCTTGTCAGTGGAGTAAGGTCCCTGGTCCTTCCCTTTCACAACTGGAACACAAGGCAGCTGCTGAGAAAAGACAGAGAGGCCTGTTAGAGAGGATTTTCACAGCTGGAAGTGCAGTTATAACTGGAGATTTGTTGTCCACAGCTCTGACAAAGACATGCTGCTGGGAGTGTGAACATCTCCTTTCTGCTCTGTGAAGCAGAAAGTCTGCAACCTTGCCTGTTAAATGTTGCTCAACAGCGTGCCACAGCATGTAAGTAGTGGCTTCCTTCCTGCTTTGCCATAAGCATGAGGGCAGCCCTGTGGAGACCCACCATGGGAGGGAAATGGGTGGCACTGCCTCAGGGACCCCAGCACAGCACAGCACAGCACTTTGTGTTGTCACTTGCACTGAGGTGCCTGCGGTGATAAATCCTTTGGTGATCAGCAGCATGGGACACAGCTTTGGTTTACAAAGCACAGTCTGATGTGTGCAGCATGTGAAAGATGAATATGTGGAAAGCCATTCTCAGCTGTGTGTGATTAGAAGCTCCATGCCTGGCAGGTCTGGGTGCACAGAGGGCAGCCCAGGGAACCCCTGTAAGGGAACAGGGGTTCATTTATGAGGCTCACAGTAGCAGACTGAGAGGATTCCCTGGTGGGATGTGAAGAACATTTAACGGAAAGTAGAGCTGTGGTAAGGATGAAACAAAATGGTAGTTATTGAGAGCAATGGTGTTGAACTTTTCTGTTGTGGGGTAGTTTTTGCAGGGTGGGTTGTGTTGTCAATGCCATCTGCCCTTTCAACACATGTAGCACTTCTGAGTGAGCCAAAATAAATCCCTTTTATCAAAACCCCAGAATTTAAAAAAAAGGGGGAAAACCAACCAAGCAAAACCCCCCAAACCAAACCAAACCAAACCAAACCAAACCAAACCAAACCAAACCAAACCAAACCAAACCAAACCAAACCAAAACCAAACCAAACCAAACTAAATCAAACCAAACAAATCCCCAACTAGAAAAAAACAATCACAATAATCAAGACAGTTGTCTACCTGGAACCAATAGTTCAGCTACATATAAATTCACAACAGCTGATTTCCAATAGGCTTTGATTTCAACATCCTACTCAAAAAGTTTTGCTAGTGGAGAGAAAGAGGAACAGAAGGAAACAAAAAATATGTGAGCGACCGTATCTGTCCTGCTGACCTGTTTAAATCAAACCTGGA
Organism: Camarhynchus parvulus; assembly: GCF_901933205.1. Taxonomy (NCBI): domain Eukaryota; kingdom Metazoa; phylum Chordata; class Aves; order Passeriformes; family Thraupidae; genus Camarhynchus; species Camarhynchus parvulus. Next base: position 29,260,431 of record NC_044601.1, on the reverse strand, counting down.
GAAAAACAAAGTTCATAGGATATTCTGAGTTCCCATATCCCTTGGCTAAACATCCACAATGTCTTATGTAGAAAGTTCCCAGGGCAGCCCTCTGCTACTACCTTGACTTCAGCAATGCTTTTGGCACTGTCTCACAGAACATCCTTGTAGGTAAACTCAGGAAATGTGGGTTAAATGAACAGACAGTGAGCTGGATCAAGAACTGGCTGAAACGGCAGAGCTTGGAGGGTTGTGACCAGCAGAGAAGAATCCAATTGAAGGCCTGTAGTGGTGGCATTCCCCAGGGATCACTACTGGGTCCAGTCTTACTCAGCTTCTTTATCAACAACTTGAATGAAGGGATAGAATGAACCCTAAGCCAGTTTGCAGATGACACAGAACTCAGGGGAGTGGCTGGCGCACCTGAAGGCTTTGCTGCCACTCAGAGGCACCTTCATGGGCTGGAGAGTTGGGCAGAGAGAAATCTCATGGGGTTCAACTGGGGCAAGTTTAGAGTCCTGCACCTGGAGAGGAACAACCCCAGGCAGCAGCACAGGCTGGGGGTGACCTGCTGGAGAGCAGCTCTGTGCAGAACGACCTGGGGGTCCTGGTGGACAACACGCTGTCCATGGGCCAGCAGTGCCCTTGCAGCCAGGAGGGTCAGTGGGATCCTGGGGGCATCAGGAAGAGTGTGGCCAGCAGGTCAGGGGAGGTGATTATCCCCAGCAGGTCAAGGGAGGTGATTGTCCCCCTCTACTCCACTCTAGTGAGTCACATCTGGAGTGCTGTGTCCAGTTCTGGGCTCCACAGGGCAAGAAAGACAAGGAGCTGCTGGAGAGGGTCCTGTGGAGAGTTGCCAAACCAAACCAAATTTGATTTGGGGCCTGGAGCACCTCTCTTATGAGAATTGAGAAACTGTGATACAGTTTCTCAATTCTCAGCAGAGAGGTGACAGCACAACAGAGAGCTGGGCCTGTTTAGTCTGGAGAAGAGAAGACTGAGAGATTTGTATTTGCACACAAATATCTCCAAGGTACATGCCCAGAGGATGCTGCCAGACTCTTCTCAGCAGTGCCAGAAACAGAACAAGGGTTGATGACCATAACCATGACACAAGAAATTCCACTTCAACACAAGGAGGGATTTCTTTACGTTGAGGGTGGCAGAGCACTGGAACAGACTGTCCAGGTCATTGTGCCTCCCCCTCTGGAGGTATTCAAAACCCACCTGGGCATGTTCCTGTGGCACCTGCTCAGGGTGACCCTGCTTTGGCAGCAGGGCTGACTGGATGACCTTCTGAGGTCCCTTCCAATCCTAAAAATTCAGTGATTCTGGGCAGTCAGAACTAAGCTAGTGTCCATTCCACATAACAGCAGCCTGACCAGTCCACGCACATAGGCTTTGGACAAAGAACAGGTGTTGAAACCTAGCCTTGCTACTTCCCCTGGTCCTGGAACAACCTTATTTAAATGCAAAGTGAAGAAGCTCCTACAAGTTCCTCCTTACTCATTAAAGAGACAGTCATCTGACAAATGTGCCTCACTAGCAGAATTTTGCTGGGTTTTTGATGAAGGCTCTTATCCACAACCATGGCCAACACCTGCACCTCTGCCTTAGCATCCTTGTCGTGGAGTCTGGACAGCTGCTGCCTGTTTTGATTCCTGAGTACAAGTGCAGGATCAAAATGAGTCACACTTTCCATCTTTCCCCCACACTGCTGCACCTGTCAGGGTATGTGACACTGACTGCACTGCATTCCCATCTCAGCAGAAAGGGAGCCAGGAGTGTCACACAGCCTACCTGAGACTTGGACAGTGAGCTGGGAATGAATGCTTTTTCCTCCTCGCTGATTGCTGGCTGGGGGCTGTCTGCCACCCAAGGAGACACACAACACTGTCCTAGCTCACAGATCAGCACAGACAGACAAAGGTCTGACTTTCCTTCTGCCTTTTAAGGATCGCTTGTGTGGAGCCTGCTCGCTTGCCCTAGGGTGAATTTTGCAGAGCAAAAATCATGATACCAAAAGTATACCACGTGCTATGTACCGCGGCTTGCAGACAGGTATAGACAAACAAGATATTTAAAGCCTGAAACTCAGATGATAAAATACTAGATGATTAGCAAAGTAATTTTACTCCATTTGTAACAAATGTACTCATTTGCATGAGGAGTGCAATGAACGTAGATTAGATGAAACAAAAGCACAGAGATTGGACAGTTTTCCTCTTTTATGCAAAGACTATAATTAGTCTGTATTTTGATATGTGATGGTTTGAAAATATCTTAGCTGCATACAGAGCAAGTGTAACTTCCCTGGAAGTGTTTCACCGGGTGTTAGATGCTTAAATCGAATTGCTGGACTTTTTTCCATCAGACCAATTACATTATTTTACATTGTTACATGTGACATGCCTCCCCCCTCCTCATGCCCCAGCTCCACAAAACATACTGTTTCCCTGGAACGAGCTTTTTAATTGAGCCTTGCTTATTCCCACTGAAATCAGGGGTGTTTTGCTCATAGTGCCAAGAGAGCTCTAATTTGCAAATCATTTCCAGTTGCCATCACTGAAATCTCTTACTTGCCTGATGCTGTATTGCTTGAGATATATGAAGTACTCTTAGAAAATAAAGACCAAATCAGTTTAATTCTTCATTTGAAATGTTAGTGCCATGCTGCTTTTATGTAGGCAAATGCATATTGAGTCCTATTTTCTGAGTGTAATTGCTTTAAGTGCTGTTGATCTTGCAAAGAGAATGGTGCATTCGCTAATTCAAGGGCATCAACGATCCAGATCCTGAAAATGCTTAAGCATGTGAAGAAGGCCTTCTCAAGGGATGACACAGAGATCCAGCTACTCTTGTGCTCAAGGCTGGGTCTGCATTTGACAGACTGATACAGAAGGGGCACTCTTCATCTTATCCCTGAGCAGGGCCAGTCATTGGAGGGAGAGACTTGGCGGGAGAGGAGAAGTGGTAAGAACAGTTGCAGGTAGGAAAAGAGCAGTGTGGATAGAGTGTTTGGAATAGATGGAAGTAGCCAGATGGGACACAGAAAACACCAGGAAGGCAAATGAACAGAGGCAAAAGAGGAAGACTGAAATATGTGAATCCAGCATCAGAGAGTGATCCTTCATCTTATTGGTGGCAATGTGAAAAGGCTGGGTTGAAATCTGTTTTCAAGGTGTTTCTTGAGGGCTTGTGTACTAACTTCAATCCACTCTATTTGTGAATTGAAATACAAAAAAAAAAAAAGGAGGCTTAAAAACATAGTCAGGACAAAATTACTAGCGGTGAAAAACTAAGCTAGTTTGAAGACCAGTAACATTTATAAGAACTGCCAGTTAAAATTCTCTGCTCTTACTGAGAACTCTCCCTCTCCATCTCATGGAACATTCATTCTGTTCCACACTGTATGATTTCTTATGAGCAGCATCCCGCAGTACAATATCTGAGTGCTGGGATCTCACTGTGTTTATCTTGGCTTGCTGACTAGCAAGCACCTCATGGGATCCTGTCACGATCACCCTCTGTGCAGCTTCAGACCTGCACAGAGCAATGTGCCTTGATGTAGTGCAGGTAGAAAAACAGCACAAGAAAGATGTAGACCTAAGCAGGTCCACCTAGTGGATCCAGAGAAGAGCCACAAGAATGATCAGAGGGCTGGAACACTTCTCCTAGGAGGACAGGATGAGAGAATTCAGGCTGTTCAACCTGGAGAAGAAAAATATCCTAGAAGACTTACAGCACTATCCAGTACTTAAAGGGACTTTATAATAAAGATGGGGACAAACACTTCATTAGGATCTGCGTCAATGGTTTTAAATTAAAAGAAGATTTAGAATTAGGAAAAAGCTCTTTACTGTGAGGGTAGCGCTCAGAGAAGCTGTGGATGCCCCATTCCTGGCAGCAATCAAGGCCAGGCTGGGTTGAGCTCTGAGCAACCCGGTCTAGTGAAATGTGTCCTGGCCCATGGCAAGGGGGCTGGAACTAGATGACCTTTGAGGTCCCTTCCAACTCAAACCATTTTATGATTCTAGGATTCTATGTTTCTATGAGATTTAGACTAGATATAAAGAAGAAATATTTCATTATAAGGGTGATGAAACACTGGCACAGGTTTCCCAGGGAGGTGGTGGATGCACCATTCCTGGAAATGATCAAGGCCATGTTGGATAGGTCTCTGAGCTACCTGATAGAGTTGAAGATGTCCCTGCTTATTGCAGGGCTCTTGGGCTACAGGATCCTCAAAGATCCCTTACAAGCCTAATCTTCCTACCATGCTATGGAAAGCAGGAATAGGGTGGGAAAGCTGTAAATGTAATGCACAAATATCCATAGACATTGTACCTTGAGCATTGCTGGAATTGATAGTACAGAGCAATTTCCTTTTTCATGCATGAATGTTTTACAAAACACTCATTTTATGGCTCCCACTTCACAGAGCTGCTTCCTCCCTCAAGGTAACATCTCAAGAAAGGTCCTGTCACTGCTTGTGAATGAAGGAGGGAAGCTTGTTTTAAGGAGGATGAAGCTAGAAAGTGATTGAGAAATTTCATTGCTTTAAAGAGAGAGTCTTACTGGTGAAAGAAAAACAGCAAGCCCATGAATAGATATGTATCCAGAAATCCCTTATTTTCTGAGCACAGCCTCTTACAGAAACATGCAAGACCACTCAACTGGGAGACAGCATCTGTATTTTCTTGTTTTGCTTGTTTCTGTGTCATGGCTTCTAGCTTTCAGGCAACTCCTACCCTCTCTTGCTTTAACTTCTGAGTCCTTGCACTACTCAGCTGCACAACAAACCAGCTTGCGGGGGCACCACTACCATGTGCCTCTTTCAGGGTGCATCTCACAATTCTATGCATGCCTTTCTGTGTATATGTTTGTCCCTCTGCTGCATCTCACACAGCTATGTTGAGAGAAACTACTATGTTTCAAGAGGGAGAAAAGCAGGTTTAGATCAGCAGTGCTGTGCCTCTACTTTCACAGGGCCATTACTGCCTTGTTGGTATGTAGACAAATGGGATAGGGGGAAGTTTCTGGGATTCTGCTCCTTTTAATGACAAATTAAATTTTTTCCCAAATTAAATGGCAGAGATCAAACTCATCCTCTTCTGCATGCTTCTCCATAACTGCTGTCTGTTGTGTAAAACAACACAAAAACATGAGTATTTCAGACTGCTAACTGATGAGGCTGGCAGCATGCTATGGCATGGAAACTGCAGCTGGTCTAGCTCTGATCTTGCAGGAGGAGGCATGAGGAAGGCAAAAGGGAAACACTTAGCTTATCCTTTCTTCTGCTGTGTAATGTATTCACAGGAAAATGAGCTTCTACCCATGCTCAGCTTCCTCAGTCCAGGCTGAATTCGCAGCATTGATTTCATGGTTAGAGGAAAAACTTAGAGATGGGTCACAAAATGGGACACAAAACTGGCAGAGGCAGGTTTTTCTCCAGAGCCTTCTGTTTAGAGCTTCAATATGGCCAAGACAAGGGGACAGTTGTCTGGGTCCCTCCAGCGGTAGGCAGCCAGGAGCTGTAACTGAAGTGTGCTTTTACCCTTGAAAGTGAAGTGGTTTGACCCTGGCTGGCTGCCAGGCACCCACCAAAGACACGCTCTCACTCCTCTCCAACAGTGCACAGGGGAAAGAAAATATAACAAAAATATTCATGAGGTGAGATCAGGACTGGGAGAGATCACTCACCAAATACCATCATGGGCAAAACTGACTCCACTTGGGGATTTTAATTGAATTTTATTGATAGCAAAATCAGAGTAGGATAATGAGAAATAAAAAAAGTATTAAAAATCATCTTCCCCTCCTCTCCCCCTGCTCCTTCCCTGATCTACCTCCTTCCCCAGAGGAGCAGGGAGACAGGGAATGGGGTTCAGTTCATCACACATTGTTCCTGCTGCTGCTCAGGGGCAGGAGCTGTTCCTCTGCTCCAGTGTGGCATCCCTCTCACTGGAGACAGTTCTCCATGAACTGCTGCAACATGGGTCATTCTTACACAGGTGGAGTCCTTCAGCCACAGTCTGCTCCAGTGTGAGCCCCCCACAGGGCCGCAAGCCTTACCAGGAAATCTGCTCCACTCCTCTCTCTGTGGGTCTGCAGGCCCCTGTCAGGAGCCAGTTCCAGCACGGGCCTCCCAGAGGGTCACAGCCTCCTCTCAGGCATCCACCTGCTCCAGTGCAGGCTCCTCCATGGGCTGTGGGTGGATCTCTGCATCCTGGTGATCCTTCATGGGCTGCAGGGGCACAGCTGCCCATCATGGTCTGCACCAGGGGCTGCAGGGGAATCTCAGCTCCGGTGCCTGGAGCATCTCCTGCCTCTCCTTCTTCACTTACCTTGGTGTCTGCAAAGTTGTTCCTCTCTCATATTCTCATCCCAGTCTTCTCTGGCTGCAATTGCATCTGCACAGTAACTTTTTTTTTTTCTCTTCCTAAAATATGTTATCACAGAGGCTTTACTATAATTCTTGGCTGTCTCAGCCCTGACCAGTGGCAGGTTTCTCCCAGAGCCATTTGGCATTGGCTCTGTTTGACATGTGTCACCATTGAGTCAGGACTGGGAAGGATAGGCAACACATACTCCATACATGATCAGAGATTAATAATAATTTTATTAGGAAACCCATTCTTTTTATACGTTGTTTTATATAGGTGGACCTGATTGGTCCTTTAATCAACACACTGTCACCACTGGCTAACTAAGAAACCGCTCTCCAGTAAACATCTTTCCATAACACATTCCATATGTTTGCAAACACCAGGTGCAGAAACTTAAGAATTGTTAAATTCTTTTCTCTGAGCTTCTCGCAGCTTTTCCCAGAACAATTCCTGGGAAATTTTCTCTGTCTGACCAGGCTGTCAGTATCCACAGGCATGGGACCACTCTTGTATTGCCCCCACCACCAAAGCCTGTCCAAACAAACACAGTACAACCCTCCACTGCTGACTCTCTTTTCCTTTGTATGAAGCAGCTGAGCGTCCATCAGAGTTGAGGTTCCTCCCTCAGATAATGAGCTGTTTTCCTCTGTGCTGTGAATATTTACACTACTTATGCAAGCTGAAGGACTGAGAGGGAAAGCAAGGAGCCCTGCCCCCAGCACAGCTTGCAGCGTGACCTGCAGGGAACCTGGCGAGATGTCCCTGTGCACAAGACCAGGTCAGATCTAGAAATGACATGATTTCTTGTAGAGGCAAGGCATGAAGGTGAGAGAATAAATTTTATTAGCTAAGGCAAAAATCAGGCAAGTTCTTGGATGGATGTCTACACAAAGAATATGCATGTGAGGGAAATATCACTGATAAAAAGTCAGAAAGCCAAAAGAAAACATGTGCCACTCCCAGAAACCCCAACTGATGACATTTCTTGATAGGGCCATCCACAAGTGCTTGTGGAAGAAGGCAGTTTACTACACTGCAGGTGGCTGGGCAAAGCCCTGGAAGCATCTCACTGCCATCTGACGTGCAGGAAGGAAGAGCTTGGTAATTCCTGCAGCTCTGTGGGAAGTTTTCAGCTGGTGCTCTTAGAGACTGATGTCCTTTAAGCTAGTACTGAGCAGTCCCGCCCAGAACTGTGAATGTCCATGTTCATGTATGTATCTAAACAGGAATGATTTCTCTGGTGAGTCCGCTCCTCTGGTGTATGAGAACAACATTTCAGTGGTTCCTTCCAACTGTTGGAGACTTTACTGACCTGAAGACAACTGTTTTCCAGACCTCAAAGAGAATTTGTGAAGAAGAGGCAAAAACTTTCTTAAACTGGACAAAGTGAGCGGGGCTGTCTTGTCCAGACAAAAACCCTGAAAGAAAAGCAACACAGAGTTTCAAGAGGCTTGTGCACTGCCAAGAATAGAGTTACCTGAAGGTGTACATGGATCTCCAGTGTCTAATCTAAGAGGGGAGCAGTTTTCTGGGCATGTTGCTGTCTCAGGTGCACCCAACAAAAGCAAGAAGTTGGTTGATGAGGTGCTGACAGGTGAGGGTGGAGCTCCTTGGGGACATTGCTTCAAGGAGCTAAGGGCTGCCGGAGGATGAGACTCCCAAATGAAATGGAAGATGGGGAGCTCTTAATTTCTGTGCTTTACAGAAAGCCACCACCGTTTTCCCAGATGTGCACACGCTCATGTGGGAGATTTGGTTTTCAGTGTGTGAAGGTCTGGCACACGTGAGTTATGAGGGAAGACAGAAACCCCATATCCATGATGTGGGCACTAGCCCTGCCTGGAGGTAACTTGTTGCCTCTGTCTTAAAAGGATCTACCTCGAGGGCCTGCCACAGGCAGAATGTGGCAGGAAGGGAATTTAGTGTGAGATCCTTGGTGAGGAGGCCACCCTCTGCAGACAGGGATGGGCCGGGGTAGGTGGTTCAGTGCTTATGCTGAGGCAGTGGCACTGGAACTGTATGAAGGTGAGCAACTGCACTGGGGCTGCTGGGGCAAGGTGTAAACTCAGCCCTGGTCCTCCACAGACTGATTCTGGGGTATTTTCAACATGTCTTTGAAAGCAGATGCATGCCCACACATATTGTGGAACCCCAGCCCCAGCCCCTGGCCTCCTGTCTCACAAATGCTGCATGGGGGCAGAGCAGCTGGAGCTCCCTGCGCAGAGATGTGCTGTGATGTCTTCTGGAGAGCCGAGCAACAAGCCAAAAGCCAGCCCTTATATTCGGTTGTCTGCTCTGTGCTGCCATTAATCCACTTCAGTTTATTTGGCAGCAGTGATCAGAATGAATTAATTTGGGATTTTCAGGCTGTTGAATGTTTTTCCTCGGGCAGCTTTCTGTTGAGTTCTGGGCTCTGGGAATTAGCTGCTATTTAAAGCAGCAGTGTGTGAACTTTCCTGATGGCTTGTGCTCTGTCTGTCCAACTGAGACAGTGGAAGAAGTGATGCGTGTGGGTGCTAGTCAGTGCTCTGCCTTGGCTCCTCCATCCCCAGTGGGATTGATCTTGTTGAGTTTCTAGGATGTAGACTTTCAAATCTTCCTGAGTGCTGGGGTCTGCTCTGTGGCAGCTAATGTCATACTAGGGACCTGTACAGGCTCCCTCTCTTCAGGAAGGGAAGGGGCTTGACATCCACTTCTTGGGGGCTAAAGAAGAGGGTTTTTGCTGTTTGCTTCTTGATGCAGACAATTCCATCTGCTGATTCTACTTACAGAGCTGCCCCAGGGGACCCGTTGGTGTTGTAAGTAAAGCAGCTAAATAGAAAGATGGAGCTATGAAAAGGTGGCAGGGGAGTTTGGAGGGTGGTGCAGGGACATGAGGAGCTGCTGTGGGAGAGAAGCTGTCTCCAAGCTGTTCAGAGCAGAAGCAGAAGCCTGTGTCCAGGGACCTGAATGCACTGAGCAGGGCCTGCCCTCTGCCCAGCCCAGCACCAGCGTGGGCAGGAGGGGTCACAGCAGCAGCACATGTTGAGAAGCGTGAGCCATGTTTCCCTGCCTGCCTGAGCATTCAAGCACGCCCTTCATACCTTTCATACCTCCTCCTAACAGATCCTTTGACTTGGGTGCACACAGTAAGGGTCACAGGAGTCTGTGAGAAGAGCCTGGAGTCTGAAAATTGCTTGCTGAAAGGCTTGAAATCTCACATAGAGGCTGAGATCTGCAGCCTGACCTTCAGATAGGCAGAGAACATACCAAAGGTTTTAACATTTGGAAAAAAAATAACAGAACTACCCAACAACTTCGTGCATCTGACTCCCGGTTTTCAGCTTCTCTTTATGTTCAGCTACAGTTTTTCCCCTTTTTCTATCATGAAGTAGCTTTTGCTTTGCTCTGCAGTGAGAATTTAAAGGGGGAGCCAGGATGAAAAATAGAATAGGTGCAGTGGGTCTTCTGGTCTTGATCTTGCAAATGCACTTGTCTGGGATGCTGCAACACAAGGTCTCTGAGATCCATGCAGAAGGCTGTGGGCCACAACTGGCACAAACTTGCACTGGCCAGAACCTGACCATCAATCCTGTGTTCAGAAGCTATAGCTCCATTTCCTCCAGTAGCTGCAGGAGCAAGCCTTGTACTAACCCCTGGACAGACTTATCCTTTGACCTTATACTAAAGCCTGGACAGGTTTGTCCTTTGACCTCACCTGTAATCTGTGGTTTAGAAACATGAATCTGTTTTTTTGAAACATTTAGATAAAAATCAGTGCTTATCTCACACCTTTCTATTTTCAAACTAGGAATTTTTAACTGGACAGAAGTATAGGTCTGCGACAAAAAAGACAGCAGCTAGAACTGTCCTGGTGATTGATTTTGTATTTGCAAGTTACTATAGAAAACTTTTCAATCCAGAAATATTTTAGCTGGCACTTGTTTAAATTGGATTCTCTGAAAATAGCATGAGTTATTTTGGAAATCTTTTCTGCCTTGAGCTTCTTAGTACCTATTAGGAAATTTTAAGTGTGCATTCACTATGCTAAAAGAATAATGGAGAACTCAGAGCAACCAGTTCTGTGTGGGATGCTTAAGGCATTAACATATTTTGAAAAGATTACTTCCAAAATAAGATACCTAAAGTTGGAACTGATTGTAATGTGAAATTCCTGCTGTTGAAAGATACAGAGTGGGAAATGTAGAGAGCTGGAGTCATGTATGTGTTCTGGATTAGGATTAAGTGTTTATGTGTGCACTCTTCCAGCCTACTGCCATAGCATTACTAATATCCATTCATACATAATAGATTTAAAAGTTATTCACTATAAGAGTCAGTTTTTGTGGTCTGAGAACTTCACATGGAGGTACCAACCTAAGTTCTGACAACTCAAAACAAACAATATTATTTGTTATTATATAGGTGGTCTTATTGTTTCTCTTTTTGTACATTGGAGGAAATTTTCCTTTCAGAGGGAAAATTACCACTGCTTCCACAGCAAGGAGAACACCCTTTTGCCCGTGCCTTTATTCTGGATGGAGGAGTTTGTGCTGGAGAAAGCCACATGATACGGGATGGAGATGCAGACGGGTGACCTTCTGTCAGATATGGTTTTGGCCACCCTGCTGCCCCCTAGGAACCCTGTGATTTTGGAAATGTTAATATTTGCTTCTCTCTGAAAACCTGAGATAGCTCCAGGATCTCCTGAAGCTTCACCAGATCCTTATCTGGTGGTGGAGTCCTGGGAGGAAGGGAGGGGGATATTTGTATTACAGGCTGGAATATCTGCAATGTACAGGAGTACTCTTGAAAGCTTCTGGGAGCTATTCTGAAAATAAGGAAGAACTGCAAGGTAGGGACAATCTGTAGGGGCGATAACACTAGTGCCTCTTTTCTCTTTTAAGTCCCAGGACCACCCCTGAAGCTCTCCTTGCAGCATCCAAATGCACCTTCCTCTATGTATGCAATCATATGGACCCCATTTATGGACCTTTTCCTGCAATGTGTGCTTGTAAAGTGTTAAATCCCTCCAAAACATTAACATGCATGCCAAAATGTTTGGCATAAGCCACAACATGAAAAAAGCCATATACTCTTCCTCCTTGCTTGTCCTGCTGCTTGAAGCCACCAATTTAGGCATTGCTATGTGAATGCTCACTCCTGAGGGACAGAGGTTTCTGTCCACTGCTTGGACTGCTGCATCTCTTTCTTGGAACACCTCCTTACAGAGTTTGCTGCTACTCAATCAATGAATTCACTGCAAATGCACACACACACACACACACACACACACACACACAGTTTCATAGCTCTGCATGGCTTGTCATCCAAAACCCAAAAATGAAACATGTCTGATCTGCATTTATTCTAAAAAGTTATCCATAGCCTACTGAGTTAATTTCTTTTCCTTCAGTAATGAGCTGAAAAATCTGCTCTTAGAAACAAAGGATAATGTCTGCATTTGAGATTTTCTCCTTACACAAAACTAACTCAGCCCTCAAGCTCCTTTGTGTTGTGTTCACTGCCTTGCAACAATGCTTCCATGTTTATCAAAAGAAATGTGAGCTTTTTGAGAGTGTCTAGAGTAATAGTCAAGCCAAACAGCTACGGGTGGGTATTAAAATACTTTACTAGTTAAAAAGTTCATACAGCAAACATTTGTTAATGAACAAGAGTTCTGGAAAGGCAGTCAAATGAATCCAAATCAAATTGAAGCCCATTATGGTCATGTCTCACATGGCCCACATTAAACGAATCTTGGGAGAGTGTTTGTATACACCCATGTGGAATATGTCATCAGAATGCCTTCTAAATGAAAAGGCATTAAACAATTATTTGGTTAAAAAATGTTTTCCAGCGCCCTTCATGGCCCAATGCCTTGGAGTGTTTTGGGCTTACATTAGTGCTAAGCAAGATCTTTAAATTTGTGGTAAATAAGTACCCTGGAGAAAACACATAATGAAGAAGAAAAGCCCTGGTTGTCTCCATGGAGTGGTTCTTCTTTTTTAACACTCTTTGATGACAGGATGGGTGACTTAGGTCAGATTTCCAAGCACAGCTTCACTTTCACAGCAGTTGTAGGCATCCTCTTGTTCCTTTGAACAGGATGCAATCATAGAGCGGAGCTGGGACAGACTCTTCCATGCATTAAACTCTCTCTCAAACAGCTGGAAATACCTTCAAGTTTTTTCCAGCAGCTGGGCACAGAGAGACAATGTTGATGCATCTTCTTTTCCTTGCAAGAGGCCACCCTGAACTTTGTAGCAGTGATTGTGACACTGCTGCAGATGCATGCTGGACGAAGGAATGACACAGGCTTGGAGACCAGCAGCCTGCCGCCTCAGTGAAACACTGGTTGCCCCAGGAAGAATTCAAGGAATAAACACTGGCCATGATGCAGGAATATAAAATGAGGTGGGATCTGGGAGATAGTCTTCCTGGGAGATAATCTCCACTCTTCTGTGGTGGAGAGGCCATGGCCACAGAACCACTTCTCTTCTTCCTTGCTCTTGGCTTTTGCTACACACGGTACAGAGCTTGGGGCTGAATCCCACTCTGTGCTGGAGAAACTGTGTCTTCCAAGAGCTTCTTCTGGCTAGTTTGGCACATTGCAGTCAACTATGACAAGGGTGTGCTGGTGGCACATATCCAGGAGCCCTTCTCAGACTAACAGCTAGGGGGACAAAACTGCTGGCGTGGCCTGGGATGTGTGCCAACATATCCATTGATGGGTTAATATGTCTTTGTGCCTAGAAGGAGAAGGAATCTTCCTGTCCACTTTAAGGGGACAGTTAACAGTGGGATGTGGTGTTGGATTGGGTCAAGGCATCAGAGGGCATAAAAGAAATTATAATACTAAGGTTGTAATAAACACAGGTTAGAAAATAATTACTAAGATATGTCACTACTCTATAAAAGAACCTGGAACCGTTTGACCTGGGTGCAGACAAACCATTAGGACAAAGATCTTGTCAATGAAGAAGGCATCCCATATTCAGCATGACAGATCTTATGCTGGTGTTCACCCAGAGGAGTATCCTAGAGTGACTCTGGCAGCTCCTGGGATAGAAGTGCAGCAACAGTGTCACCGCTGTGCTTACTACAGGGGTGACTGCAGCAGAAATGCTGTGGCCAGCCCTGAGCCTGCAGCTCAGAAACATGCTGCTAATTTGGAGGGAGTTCTGAGAGGAGGGAGAAAAACAAATAGGATACCAGGAAAGTTGCTTTTGTAATGAAACAGTTGGGAGTTCCAGTTATTTGACTAATCACCCAGGAGGCCACTGGTTGACTTGATCCAAATCTGTAAGTACCTGCTGGAAACAGAGATGTGATGACAGAGGGCTCTTCAGTAAAGCAGGCAGACAGGTCACAAGACCCAGTTGCTGCAGATTAAAACAAAACAAATTCAAAGCTGAAATGAAGGGTAGTTTCTCCCATCTGGCTTAATTCAGGGCTGTGATGGAGTCCCAGTGATGGAGTGTCAATCTTCCAGAGGTTGCCCTTGAACCTCAGCACTCCTGCCACATGCACGTAGCAGAGCAGCAATGCCTACCTTGCTGTTCCTCTGGGGAAGGCTGGCAGGGCACTGTGAGCTTGCCTTAATCCCCACTGTGTCTCAGTTTTCTTCCCCAGAGCGACTTGCAGGTGTTGCATCCTTCAAAGTGGAGGAATCACACAGGAATGCAGCAGCAATGCATCATCCCCCTGGTTCATCTCAGGGCTTGCTTTACTGCTCTCTGGGGGCACGGGGCAGGCTGGACCCCTGGCAGCCTGCATGGTGCTGGTGCTGCAGGAAGTCCTGTCCTGGCGTGGGTTGCTTGGCCAGGGGTCTGAGGGGAAGGCACTGCCTCTCTGGTGATAACCCCCAGGGTACCCAGACACTTGAATACTAGAGAGGGGACTGCCTGCAGATTCAGGGATCTCACTCCATGTCCCTTCCCTCCTTTATCTCAGCATAATCCTTTGCTCCCCCAACTCCTCCTGGGCCCCAAACGTGGCTGATCCAAGCGCAAGGCAAGTCTGTCCTGCTTGAGCACACGAGAGAGAGGGAAGAATTGAGGGAGAAGGGCCACAGCTGGATGCCAGATCACCCTTTCCTCTGTGCTACTTCAGGAATGGAGACACTATGCAGAAACTTCTTCCTTAGCCTAGGCAAGGAAGGCCATGGACAGAAGAAGAATTGGCAAGGCGCATGGAATTATGAGCATAAAGTCAAAGCATGTACATTTGGGCTGTCTATGTTGCCACGCCTCTAGATGGCCTGCAGAAGACAAACATCATCTTAGGCTGAGACTTGTCTCTCTGGTGCTTGAGGGGGCTAGCACATCCCCATTTCATGGCAGACAACTCTCCCGCATTCTGTTTTCCATGCTCTGCTGTGTGCACCGTGAAACAGAAAAACCTTTAGGGGTGCAGGTCTATTAGATGATCATGATGAAGACAATAATGGAAAAATTATCTTGTCAGCTGTGCATTTCTCCCCCAAGAGGGAGTTGGGTCAAATGAAATCTTTGCTATCAATCTGGGATCAGAATCTGGGAGTGAAACAGGTGGAGCCTGGCTCTGAGCTGTTGACATGGCTTTGTGTATGGCTGTATTGAACTTTACTGATACTCCTGCTATTGGATATATTAATGTTTTATAAGACCTTGCACAAAAGTTCAGAGAGGATTTCCTTGCTAGCTGAATGGCCAAATTCTCACTGGCAGCTCAATGGCTGAAATTTTCACTGCTATGCCAAGGACTAATTCTAGTGTTCAGGCAGCTATGCAAAGTTCTATCCTAGCAATGGAAGCAGCTATGAAAATAGGAGATACTGTCTCTGAGACACTGTACGACCTTTTGAATCAAAAGGGAAAAAGAGATTTTCTGTGAGCTGTTCTGCTCCACTAGGCAGTAACACTCTGCATTTGTTAATAGCAAACTGCAGCTCCCTAGCAAAGGATTTTCTGTTCTTTGTGAAATATGCACTGCAACACTTAAGTACTCTAAAGAGGAAATTTTTTGTTTGCCAGGAAGAGGACTTTAAGAGTCATTTGGGTGCAGCCTTTCTTCCCTTGGAGGAAGATGAGAAGGCTACTGTAGGCATGATACAAATTGCTTTTATACCTATATTTTTATCCAGTTTTAACACGTTCCACAGACATGATAACAAGAAGTGACTATCTGTTACCCAAAGCTGTAATGTTCTTCTGACCAGAGGTCTAATGCTGGTTCTTCCTCTGTCATAAACGTTTTAGTCTAGAAGCTGTAGACCCAGGTGATGTGTCTCTGCATGTGCATCTCCAGAGGCCCCATAGCTGTGTATGCCAAAGTCGTGTTTTGGAGGAAAACATGTTTTTCGGTTGTCCAGCTTTCCCCTGGTTTTTGGTCTGTGGGGAGACTGGCTGCAGCTCCTGGGATTTTCTTTCTCTTTCTTTACTTATAGTGTTTCCCACGGTGGCAGCCTTGTTTCTCCACTGTTCTGCTCATGTCTGTACTGCTTCACAAGGCAGGGAGGAGACAGCAAGTGCTGGGACACAGTGAGCTTCGGGAGACACTTGCAGCTTCCTTTTATTGACTCCAGAGGCCTCTCTTTGAGTTTGCAATCTAAATGGCTTTGGACTGGATAAAGGCAAATCCTTCCCTGACAAACTCTCTGGAGACTGCCTGTGTGCTCAGGGCTTGAATCAGCAGAAAAACTTCCAGTGACTTCTTATGCCCTCAATAAGGCTTGGAAAGTTGGGCCAGTAGTGACAACATGGAAAACCAGAGAATTAGTACCTGAGAAGCACAGGGAGAATAGAAAGAGAGATAGGATGGCTCTTCTGAGGTCTTTGATAAAAAATTCTGTAAAAAAAAAAAAGCCAAAAATGCCTGCTTTCTGTTGTAAAAAAAGCTGATTTTATAATGAGTGAGTAGGAGATTTCAGTTCTGGCAGGATCGGCTGGCTCTGGGCTTGTAAAACTGTTATGCTTCCAGCTCTTTCACATATACCATCTCTGCTGAAAATGATGTTTGGTTGAAATCTGCCATATTTGGATGTTTGCCTGTAATTCCAGATGTTCAATGTCCTGATCAGAGTTGTTATGCAGAAATTTCGAGTTGGAGCACTGCAGAGGAGCTGGTTTGTTCTATGCAAGTGCCGTATTTGCTACACATTGAAATGGATGTGTTGAACCTTTAGCACACAATACAGAGGAAGTCACTCAGGATCCCAGGGGTTCATTGCACAATCTCGTCTGTGATGGGACTTGTTCTGTGCAGTGAGCTGGACACAGAATCATAGAATCACTTCTATTTGAATGGTGTGGGTTGGAAGGGATCTTAAACGCTATCCAAATCCCACACCATGGGCAGGGACACCTTCCATTAGATCTCATGATTCAAAGCCCCATCCAACATGACTGTGAACTCTTCCAGGGATGGGGCATCCACAGCTTCTCTGGGCAACATTTTCTAGTGCCTTAGCAGCCTCATAGGGAAGAATTTCTTTCTATTATCTAATCTAAATTCTCGTCTTTTAATTTTAAACCATTCCCTCTTATCCTATCACTGTGTGTCCTTATGAAAAGTTTCTCTCCATGCATGGACATGATTTCTGTCCTAGAAAACCCTCCATAAGGAGAAACATGGCAGGCCTGTTTGGGGGGGAATATGTATGATACTGAGTGATTAAAGTGTTTTCATGATCAACAGGATATTGAAAATCTCTACTTCAGAAGATAAGGGAGATTATTTCCCCCCTGAGACTAGGATCTCCCTTTTTTCTGGAGAAGTCTATAAATGAAATTGAGGAAATGCTTGACTGGGACCAGAGACCAGAGTTCACCCAGCTCCAGTATCCAGTCTTGGACTACGACTAGTGACAAGTGTTCTTCTGGTCAAGGATAATACGGGAGATAATATTTGGAGACAATTTGGCAATTTGCCTAAAATCCTGTTCTTGATACCTCTGGCAGCTGAGTTTTGTTGACAAAAATCTTTTTCCCATTTTGTGTTTAGGCTGCTGCAGAGTTCAATGATGGGTCTTGTTCTGTGGTGTAGGAGTAGTGATTTGTGCCACTCCAGGAGCGCCCTCACCACCCCCAGCTGTCCCTCCCCAGTGGCAGTCTGTGTCACTTGTTGTCACACAGGGCATGTGTCCTTTCCCTGGCCCCGCTGTCTGCCTCTGGCCATGCTGCCTGACGTGGCCACCCCTGCAGCACCAAGTAGCAGGTCACTTTGTGTGAGCACCAGCACTCCCCACTCTTTCCCAGCTCTTAATCACTGATCCTCGGAGCACATCACCTCAACCGTCTTCTTCTTCCAGTCACGGCCATCTTTGCTGACCTTTGGGAAGCGAGCTTGCAAAATGTCTCTTATTTGCTGTGAGCTGGAGAGAGGGTAAATTTTAATTACTCTCTTAAACCAATGGGTTGGACAACCTCTCCCCTCTCCCTGCAGCCCCTAAGCACTGTGCATTCTCTTCTGTAAATCAGGTGCTTTATTAGAGCCACTGTAGCAGAAAATGAAATGTAAAACTGAGTGTAGACTTATTTTAGACACAGTAGTAGCAGAATTAAGAAGGGAAATATGTTTGAATTACTGGGGGAAGTAATTTAGGAAGAAATTGGAATGGTTAATTAGAGAAAATTATCTCTATCTAATTCTCGAAGACTAATTGAAATGCTCCAGTCTTTTTCTTGAAAGGAAAAATCTATTTTAATAGCTTAGATTATTATCAAGGAATGTAACTTTGGTGGTAGCAAAAAAATTTTCATAAATTTCCCAAGAAAAAATACTGTTGAAGTGGCATCTGAGTATTATGATAGAGATGTAAAATCATAGCGGGTCTCTTTTCTTTTATTGATATTTTATTCCTGGGGGCCTGGAAGGTTGGGGACACGAAGAAGACAGGGAAAGGGATTTATGAAGCTTTCCAAATTTCCATGTATACCATTAGTGCTAGAAACTTTGAGACCAAAATCTGTATGATTCCCGAATCTTAAAATAAATAACAAAACAAACATTTAACCTCTTGACAAAATCCCAGGATTTGTAAGGATGTCAGTAAAAATACTTATTTTATACAGGAGGTATGATATTGCAAGTTCCCAAAACATGTTGTTTGATTGATTTCAACTAAAGAAAAGTCTAGTGTTGATTAACTAACCTTCTTCAATTTAATCTTTTTCTCAGGCTTTCAGTTGTTAAAACAAGAGCTTGGGAGTAATGTTTGACAACTTTACCAAAGCAGAATTCTGTCTTTCACCTGGGGTTTTGCAGATTGCGATGTCTCTGATGTGGTTGCAGATGATCATCTTGCAACTGTAGGATAGCTGGAAAGGCCAAAGCAAAGAACACTCTTGTTGCACCACCAGTATGTTCCAGTCTCTTTTGCCTTGGCTGGGATTCCTTTTGGTCTCACCTCTAATGCAGTAATTCTCTTCTAGCTGAAGAGACTTCTCTCCCCAGACACCTGGTACCTGATCCCTTGTGGAAATTCTGGTTGCTCAAGAGAAGCCTCAGCTAGATTTTACCTATTTTCCAGCTGGAGGAGGACATTACTCCTTTTCAGTGTGACTAGTTTCCTGTGCTGTCCAGGCTGTCCCACCTATTGCAAAGGACGTAGTGCGCTAGAAAAATCTGATAAAACAGGACCTGGACATGGTCTGTGACTGCCACTATCACTGTGAATGTGCTGCACCAGAATTTGTTGCTGTTGGCACTGTACCTTTTCTGGAACAATACAAAGCATTTGGACACCAAATTTAGTTCTTACTTTCATTTGCCTTCATTCTCACAAGAACAAAAAGGAAGCCAACAGCTCCTCTTTCAGAAAACCCTTTTCCTTCCAAAATCAGTAAAAACCTGCTGCACAGTTATATGTTTAGCATGAGTCCAGGCACCAGCCTGTGTATGGTCATCAGGCATGAGGGAGAGTTTGTATGGGAGACTCCAGGAAATTGTGTTGAGAAGTCAGCAATACAGACCACACAGGAATAGCCTTTTATTTTCTCCTGAGAGGTGGTAAAACTATTAAGTTACCTTTGGGAAAGATGAATGACATTTAGTCACTGGTAGATAACTCATATCTCATGACAGTATCTGCAATTACCTAATAAGAAGTTGTAGGTTATTTTTTCCTTTGGGAAATAAATTTTCTATGTAGTTATGCATCTTCTGCACCAGGGATACTTTGCTTCATCTAGTGTAAATTCTGCTTTTCACTGAAATTTTTGCAAAGAAGTGGGACAGATTCTGGCATGTTGGTGTAAAATAAATATTCAGTAATTTATATTTTCAGTAGAATAATTCCATTCTGCCAATGTTACTATAGTAAACTTGCCTCTATTTAGTTGTTTGTTTGTTTGTTTTATAATCCAGTTCTGACAATATTGTGCTTGGAAAAGCATTAGAAGTGTGGACTACTTTCCACAAAAGTGGTCAGTAGTCTACATCTTACATAAATATGGTGTGGCAGATTTGATACCAGGATACTGACTCATGAAGTTATCTTTCTACCTTACAAGCCTTAATGTTATATACTCCAGTGACAGTGAAATTCCATGGTGACTCCTTTGTGCCAAAGCTGGTGAGAAGGGCATGTACTGCTCTGTTGATTTCTTTCCCAACTGTTTATTAGCATCTAGACCACAATTTTTGTAATCAGGATGAAAACCAGTATTCTGCTTAAATTACAAAAAAGGAGTTACAGGAAAGCAATCAGCACATTCAGTCCTATGCTTTCAGGCAGAGATTATCCTTTAGCTTCATTGAAGGCTGGAAAGAAACAACCTACAAGCAGCTTACTTGGTAATAACTTAATGCCCAAGAGTTTTGTGTCTTTCCATGGAGCAGTAGATGCTGGCCAAAGGATTTTAGTAGGGTACACCACTGGAGTTTTCTATTATCACAGACACTGTATTTACAAGTGCAATTAAATACTTCCAGAAGGGATTATGTAATAACACATGGAACACATGGAAAGTAAAGCAAGATTCTGCTCTCATTTGCATTAACTTTTATGTGGAGCAAATGCAAGAATTTAAACAAAGATAGTTCATATACAGCTACTGAACAGCCTGAGTCTCAGTTTGCTTCAAGCTGCCGCATGCCTCAGTCCATCCCCTCAGCCTTCCTCCCAGTGCTCAGGCAGCTGCTAACCTGATGCTGTTGTGCTGTCACAGGAGGGTGGATGCTGTGTGAAGGATCAGGCTCGTATTTCTTGGAACTTGGTTTGCTCTCTGGCTATGCAGAACTTCGAGTCCACCAGCCCGAAGCAGACATCGACTCCTGCCAGCTGTCACCATCAGAGGGCAAGGAAGCAGTGTGGCTGTGCTCAAAATGATGGTTTCATATGTCTTCTATTTGCATTTGTGATGCCCTAAACATGACAGTACAAATAGTGATGGGGAAAGGGAACTTGCAGGGGTAGGATACAGCTGCAAAAACAGAGAAAGACAGAAAAGTATGAAGTGGCATGGCAGAAAAGATGTGGGAAGACTGGGTATGAAATGCAGGGGCAGAGAATATCAGACCTGTGAAAGGCTAGAGAAGGAAAGAGGTAGACAACAGTTAAAGTGGCTGAAATCAGTGTGGAGAGCTTTCACTGTACAGGCCAAAGGGAGAAAGGGAAGTCTCTCCTTCTATTTTTAGCCAAGCAGCTGAATTATTCCACTTGCCTGCCCGCGGGGGTCAGGCAGTAATGGAAACCACCCTCTGAGCAGCCACTGAGCAGGATCAGGGCTGTGCTTTGCCTGCTGGTAGGGCTCATCTCCAGGCGCTGTGTGACGGCATGTGCTGCAGCACAGACCTCCCCTGAGCTGGAGCTCAGGAAAATGAAAATGCTAAGGAGTTGTCCAAGTTTCAGCCCCTGCTGGCCATCCCAGGAGATGGGGGCATCAAGGGCTGCAAGTGGCATCCCCTCTTGATTTCAGCCATGCCTGAGCAGTGGTGTGTTCCAGCCCATGGGTGAGCCCATCAGCCTCATGCAGTGCAGCCAGTCTCCATTTCTGCACTCAGTGCAGTGCCTGTGCCTGTGAGCTTGTGTGCCACATCATTTTGGGTATATTTGGTAAATCCTCAACTCTCTAGAGACATTATCTTCCTGATTTATCATCAAGCACCTTGTTCTTCTTCAGAGGGCAATTCAGTGCAGCTAAATTAGGTTCCTGTCTTGCTTTGTGCTTTGAAAGAGCCTTTTTCTCTGTCTAATGACTACAGAGTACATGCTTCCAGCTCACATGCTTAAGATAAGTTATGCTGTGTATGTACTACCGATTATTCCTGGCCTTGTGAGGTGGCATCATCTCAGAAATACAGATCAAGGATGAGCCTAGCTGAGAAAATAGGATGGGAGATGATGTATAAGGCTGAGGGTGACAAAGAAAGAGAGAAGATCAGAGCAGTCCTGACATGAGTGTTAATAACACTTACAAAGGCTTGGGTTTCCTTCTCTGCAGGGAGTTCTTGGAGTTGTATTCTCAGGAGCCATTGTCGTCAATGGTGGTCTGTGGGGAAGTATAAAAATCAGTTCATTATACAGATGTTTTTGTCAACAGGTTTTTTTTACTTTAATTTTTTTCTTTAATCACAACCCTGAAGCTGGTGTTTGAGGAAGAAGTAGATGAACCAAAGCCACCTTTTTGTCATTTAAAAGTCTATGAAGAGGAGGTGAAATGTAGCAGATAATTCACCACTGCCAGTTTCACATCTTTTATGCAGAACATAGCCATCAGGTTTAATTTTTGGTTTTGAATTTTTGAGTTATTATCCACAAAGGGTGGGCACAAGGGGGCCACAAAGGATGGGGGTTCCATGTCTCTTTATTGAGATAATCCCTTGCAGTTGAACTTGCTGCCTGTGAAAAGCCAGGCTTTGCTGGGCCTGTGTGGCCCTGTACTTTGTTAGGTCTCCCTGCAGAGCCTCTCTGCCTTTGAGGGAGACAAGACTTTCTCCCAGTATCTGCTTTGGCTTTTGAATAGCTGTTGAGCTGAGTTTGGGCAATTAATCCCAGCTGCTGCTCTGGGTCTTTCAACAGGTAAATGCACTGAATGCACTGAATGCACTGAGGCAGACCTGAGTGCAGCAGGTCTCCTGTTGAGCTCAGACCTACTGTCTGCCTGCTAGCCCTGAGCAGGAGGGCTATCAGCCCACACACCCTGCTGAGCAATGGCATCTTGCTGTAGCAGCCACTTTCCATGGCTGAGAGACAGGACTGGCTGTCAGGATCTCTGACCTGGCACTCCCTTCCTCCTGCACCAGATGAACCAGCCTGCACCTCTGGAGCACCAGTGGGAGCTTAGTGGTGCTGTGGCCAGCAGTTAATAGACAGAAGCTGGGCAAACAACCTTCTGCTGTATCCCACTTCTGCTCCAAGGTCTGGGCTCTGTGTGCCAGTGCAGTCCCAAGGTGGGGACCGATGTCATTCTTCTGCAGGGCAAGTTGCTGCGAAAGGAGAAACAGAGGAACTCCTCTCACAGGTGAAGGAAAAGCATAGGAAAAGCACAGGAAAACAAATATTCAAATATCAGTCATTCAGCATCTCTGTCCTGATTTAGAAAAATGCATAGAATAAGAGGTCACACTACCTTGGTCCTCACCTATCTTCTGGCTGATCTCAGGGACTCCAAGGAAAAGGTTCACTTTTCCTTGAAGGGAGCCAGGAAATTAATTTTCACTGGGGATGCCAGTAGAAGTATCTGCTGAGAATAGGCAGTATTACTCTCACTGAAAGGCTGGAGGTGGGCTTATCTGCCTTCACCAAAGGGCTATAGGTGGCCCCAGTAACAATGGATGATTATTGAGGAGGTTTTGGAGCTGTCTGGTAGAATAATTTTAATATTGTTGAGATTTTATTATACCTGAGTTGTTAGGCCACTGAGAGCCTTGGGCAGACTTTTTTTATTATTGCTTAAGCTGACATGATGCATCACTGTTGGTACCTGCTTTCAGCTAGATCTGATACAGTGACTGTCTGTACCTGCTGTTCTGGTTGTGAAGTTTTTTCAATCATGCACATTCTGCAGATAGGATCTGTACTGTGATTTGAATATGAAATATTGGGGGTATAGAGAAACAATGAGATTTCCAGGAAGCTGAAAGGTACATGAACAAGACTTCAGTGATGCTGCATGTTTGGATCTTGGCTCATTTGGAAATCCAACAGATGAAACCATCTTCTTCAAATTTTACTGGCAGATGTATGAATGGAGCACTTTTCCCTTTCTGGCTTTACTTCATGATTCCAGCCAATCTGACATTTCTTCTTCTGCTTCAGACCTGCTGTTCCCCAGCCTGCATCCTCACAGGCAACACATGGGTCACAGTGGTTTACAAAGAAAGTATTTATGTCTTTGGCTTCAACTCAGAATCTAATTTGCTACATGCATTTTGAGGTGCACATAAGTAGACACCTCAGGCAAGCTAGGAGAGTGACTAAGAGACAAGGATGTGCTGTGGATGCACCCTGGAAGTGCTGCTATGTTATGTAATGAGGACCTGGCTCGATGTAGGCATTAGGTCACAGCCTTGAACACATCCCTGCCTCTCCCAGCAGGTTCAGAGAAAGCTGCTGACATGCACAGCAGCTTCAGCGATGCTTCTGTGTTGCTTCAGTGTCTGCACAATAAGCAAGGCTGAATGTACGTGGCTTTATTGCTCTCCTGCCTATGCCAAACCAACCATAGGCAGTACCTTGGTTTTGGGGACAAATGAGGGGCAAAATGAACAAGGAAAAAAAAGGAGAGAAAACAAGATAAACTGTTGGTAGCAGTTACCGTTCAGTTCAGACAGATGACAGCATTTTATTATCTCTTGCATGGTATCCAGGGGAACCTCAGGAGCTCCCTAGCAACAATATAGCAGGAAAAGGAAGCATCTCAATCCCTGGAGCTAATGTGTTTGTGCAGAGCTATTGGCCTGTTGGCCCTATCTATCCTGGTTGTAATGGTATGGAGAGCTGCTACCTCCTTCCACAATACTGCCAGGGAGCAAAAATGGCAAAGGCAGCAATTTCTGAAGTGAGATAGAGGAAAAGGAGCATACATAGTCTAAGGAACCACGTGGTCAACCCATGAGAAAGAAAATACTCCTCCGGTCGTTAACTGAGATGGCCAGTCTGTGTATTTTATAGAATACAGCTGTTGTGATCTATATGTTACCCCTGTTCTCCTAAAAACACACCTTTTCAAGTTCCTTTCCTCCTCTCCTATTTCCATGTAATCATCCCTTTATCCATATCTAATGTTTCCTTGTTTCTGAAGATGACATCTGTGATCCTGCAATTGCTCCCCTTACTGCTCTGCTGTAAGTGGATCACAACAAAACGGGAAATCTTTGTTCCCTCAGGACTGGCTTTATAAAGGATCCCAAATTTCCTTGATAGTAAGGCTTTCCTTAGGCTTTCAAAGGCCTAATGTAGTCCTCTAAAACAAGAAGGTACTATGATCCTCTAGGAACTGAGAGGCCATTGACACTGGAGACAAATGGCTCCATGTCAAAATGTCACATTACAAAATTGATTTTAGGTTTTTAATTTTGAAATTGTGTTTAGACATGTCTCCCCTTTATCATATATGGCATCAGTGCTCCTTTAATTTCCTCTGCATTTGGGACTTGTTCACCTGTTGCTATTCCCCTGAAGGGCACCAAGACAAGGTGAATTTTGCATAAGTTCAACTTTGGCAAAAGGCAGTACCTGAGGGTTGGTGTGTCCCTCCAGTTTTTCCAGCCCTCTGCTTTGTTCCACTTGGCTAAGCTGAAGCATAAATCTCTGTAACCAAAACTGAGATGTTAAAAAAAAATACAACTCCCTCACTCTCTCATAATAAATTCTTAGAAAAAAACCTACTGTGTTGCTCTGTTATCTCCACATGTAAGCTTTGTTCTTGGCAGGCACAGGTGCATCTTTTTACAGAGATGGGATCACTAGGAAAAAGTGCATAGTTGGTCTCCGGCGTCCATGGGACTGGTAGCTCCCTTCTGTTGCTCACCAGGGTGCAATTTCCAGGCACCATGTTAAGGTAAGTGCTGCAGACACCTGTAACAGAGTGTGCCTTTCTGGCTGGGAATGTATAAAGCATTTTGTCTAAAACATTGTGTTATTTCCCTAGATTGTTTGGATGATTGGAAAGGGATGGAGTGTTCTTTCCCTGTGGCATACGTTTCTTTCCCCTGCCTCGACATGAAAAGTTTTCCCCACTAAAGGAAACACGGACATAGCTGTGCAATTTTGCTGTGCTCTAGAGTACTCTGACTAGAGGGGAATAACATTTGCTTCACCACAGATGCACATTGCACTGCAGACACCTTGTCATGGCGTATCTCTCCTCTATTCAACTCTGCCATGGATACCTGTATATTACGACACTTTGAACATCACCAAGGTATAATTTTGCCAGTTTCATAGCCATCCACTATCCCCTCTGCTTGGTCATTTGGAGATGAATCTGTGTCCCCCCACCCAGTTTGGTGCTATTGCAGCATTTCTAGCCATGATGAGCTGAGCAGAACTTGGGCTGATGATTCATTACTGGAAGAGTACTGAGCATACAAATGAGAGGGTACAATCAGCAGTGAGGCTTGCTTTGCATATTTCTGCTCTGCTTTGCTTCACCAGTAGGAACATTTCTCAGACCAGCCTGCAATCCTCTGCAGACCTGATGGCAGCCTCTCTAGTGATGTAGCACTGTAGAAACTCCTCTGACAGGCACTGGCAGTGAAAGGAACTGTGTACTTACTGAATGTGAAGTGCTGCTGGCATGCACCTATGCTAAGCTCCTCCTTTCCTGCTGGCCTCTATCAGTGTGTTTTATTAGTCAGGCAAGTGAGGAGTTCAAACAAAGGTTGAAAGAAAAATAATGGACATATGCATGTCACTGCCTGCCTCATATAAATCAGCATGCAATGATGAAACATTATTATTTGTGTGCTTCTAGCTACTTGTAGATGGCCACAATCCAGATTAGATGCTCTCTGTGCCAGTACATCTGATTGTCAATAAGAAGCAGCTGGACTCAGCTGAAGCAAAAGCTTTTTCCTGCATATGAGAGAAGAGTGTTGCTAAAGTTGGCTGACTCCCAGGCTGTGTAGGATATATTCCAACAATAATGTTGTGGGATTTTTTTTGCTAAACACTTTCCAGCTTTTTTTTTGAAGAAGTGTACTCAGAATTTCCCATAATGCATTTTGCAAAGCTGACAGTCAGCACTTTATACGTTCTTTTCTCCTTCTGGTGATATGAGGTAGGTTTTTTTGTGTAATTCTATTGACTGTAGTGATTTTATTTCCATTTGTCCACATCAAAGTGGTCAAAATCAGGACCTGACATTTATTCACTGGTGTCTGAAAGACAGGTGAAGGTGGAAGGGTATAAACATCAGTAGAGAACACAAAAGGATTAAGATACCAGCCCTGCTACAGAAAAATCTCCCGTTGGTGGCCAGCAGAAATTCATAGTTCACTGAAACCAGCAAGTGGTGGTCTGGTAGACTAAGAGCTCACCCATTTTCATGCATGCATTTGCGTACAGGAGCTCTGCATCCAGCTCTGGGATCCAGCACAGAAAGGACTCTGGACTGCTGGAGCAAGTCCAGAGGAGACCACCAAGATGACCAGAGGAATGAAGCATCTCTCCTATGAGGAAAGGCTGAGAGAATTGGGATTTTTCAGCCTGGAGAAGCGTCAGCTTCAGGATGATTTAATTTGCCCTTTAAGTAACTAAAGGGAGCCT
This sequence comes from Camarhynchus parvulus, assembly GCF_901933205.1. NCBI lineage: Eukaryota > Metazoa > Chordata > Aves > Passeriformes > Thraupidae > Camarhynchus > Camarhynchus parvulus. Next base: position 29,233,386 of record NC_044601.1, on the reverse strand, counting down.
AAAAGAAAGGAGAGACGTTTCCAAGAACATGTAGTGACAGAGCAAGGAGAAATTACTTCTAACTGAAAGAGAGTAGGTTTAGATTAGATATGAGGAGAAAATTCTTTACTGTAAGGGTAGTGAGGCGCTGAAACAGAGAAGCTGTGGCTGCCAGATGCCTCAAAGCGTTCAAGGCCAGGTTGGATGGAGCTCTGAGCATCCTGGTCCAGTGAAAGGTCTCCCTCTCCGTGGCAGGGGTGTTGGAACTAGTTGATCTTTAAGGTCTCTTCCAACCCAGGCCATTCCATGATTCTGTGATTCTCTGACTTATGATCCCTTTAGGGAAGCAGAGAAACTGGACTGTTATGCTGCCTCCCAGCTGCCAATAAGGCCTGTTGTGTCTTTGCATTAGTTGTGTTGAGGTTGTAGTGGTATTCCTAGGTTGAAGTGGGTAAATGTTTATTCTGATGATGCACTCTGATGCCCATCTCCTCTGAGCAATACAGTTATTCATAGAAGTGAGGAAATTTAGCATGCAATAGTTCAGGAAACTCACTCTTTCATATTTGGAGCCCTAATTAGAGCAATTAATCACTACTGCTTCTGCCATCTAAGCTTTCAGGCTAGAATATATTGTCCTCTCTTGTCAGAGCAGAAATGTAAAAATGGTTTCCCTTTACCTGACACTTTGCCAGTACAGCCTTTATCAGTGTCTGTCTCCTACCAGCTTCTATCTTTCCTGGGAGCTGGAGCTGAAAATGCAAAGAACAAAATGATGTGGCTGTTCCAAAAGAAAGAAGAAGTGTGAATTTAAGAGATCAGCTTCTACTCTGTTTATGTGGGTTTTAGCTGGATGTCTCCATTTGCATTACCTCTCCTGGGAATTTCTTTTGGGTTTCCATATTGCTGTAACAAGGTGACCATTTTAGGGGGCAAAATACCCTGACATTTCCACTGTAAACAGGGATTTGCTTTCCACTTGATGCAACTGAAACTTCCCCTCACAAAATCTCTATCCATTGAAATTCTCCAGGTATGTGCCCAGGAGAGGGCAGGATGAGGATTAGGTTGCCTGTGTGTGTTTTAGCTCCATATTTTCCCCTTGTCTGGTCCATCAGTACTCAATTTAACAGGTTAAATGTGACTGTCATTCTGCTCCCTCTGCTTCCCCCTGTATCAACGTGCATAAGATGATAAACTGTAGGGGCTGAGGATCACAGGAGAGCACCCTGGCCCTCTCTATCTCAAACTACATAACTCTGTAAGTTAGATCTGTGCTTTGGTCTCTCTTCTCTGTGTTCTTGTGACAGTGATTCCTCCTCCAGGAAAGAAAGGCATTTCCTTTGGCACCTGACCTGGTGTGCTGCACCCTTGAGCGCACTGAGGATCTCTGCTGAGGATGGGCCTATGCTGAGGATCTCTGAGGATGTCAGGGGTCTCAGTATAAAGTGAGAAGTTGAAGATTTGATCAGTACCTTGCTTTCCTTTTTCTCCTGAGAAAAACTAGGGTGGAATCTTTCTGTCCACAGACCTGCAGATTCCACTGGATTCCATGGAGTGTGATGGGAAGAGTCAGGTGTGGCTCCATGATGCTGGCAGTGCCTGCACTTCCGCTGAGATTCAGTGCCTGAGCGGGGCTGCTCTGATGTTCTGCTGCAGTGCTGAACAGAATGGATGAGCTTGGCTCTGCAGTGGCAGTAGAGAAGATGAAGATGGCCATCTGTCCACAGCCAGCATACACATTTTTCACACACACATACACAGATACAGACCCTGAAAAGTCCCAACATGTAGCTATGAACAAAGAAAGTACTGGACTGGAAGTCTAGTCTAGTCATGTATAGAAGTTTTTGAATATCGTCTAGAGACTTGCAGCATTTCCAGCTGCATGTATAAGGGAAGTTGAAATTCATGGTCTTGTTAGCCTTTGCTAACATTATGAATGGTCTGACAGTAGCATTGTGAAATATCAATTTTCTTTTGGTGTACTTTCTGCTGCTTCCTTATCAGTCAGCTTCAATACCTCTTACAATGAAGCAATTCTCTGAATCTGAGATGTTAACACTAATGTTTGTCTTTTTGCTGCCCTTGATGAAAAATTAATGAACCGTGAATGAATCAACACTTCTTCCCTGTTTATGCTTTTTTCCTTTTCATGCTTGGATGCCAAGATGCATTTACTGAAACATGGGAACAGTTGCTTTTTGACTTCTCAGACAAATCCATCCAGGAAAACTTGCAACAGGAATCCTCATTCTTGGACCTCCAGATCATGCAGACCTTAAGCAGATAAGAATTGCTACAGCCCTTCAGTAAAGGACAGCCCAGAGCAGCTCATAGCTCTTGTATTGTGCCAAATATCATTTGTTGCTCATTTCTATTTATTGCCCCACCAGCTGATTGAGTAATTTAGTACACCATTGGCAGGCTCTCCCCATAAGCAAAGAGGCAACAGACAGTGTGCACTTGGCATTCCTGAGCTGATCCTTTGGACAAGTTGCTAGAGGAAGCAGAGGATAAATATTAAACCCAAGACACAGTACCTCTGTTGTGAACATCTGCAATTGGATGTTTCTGGAGGGGGAGAGAGAGGGTACCAATAAAGACATTTAGTTCTTTTCCTATTCCACTTGACTTTAACAACTTGCTTTAGCAGAAATGATCCAGAAGCAGCTCCCCAAATGCAGCCAAGTTCCAGCTGCCCCCAAGACCACTGCATAACAAGTCTGGAACTTGGCACTGTGACAGCAATCTGCTTTCCTTGTTGCTGTTACCCAGAACAGCATTTCACCTGGGCTGCTCCTCACCCGCTCTCACACACACAGCACGGTGCCACAGCACTCTGATTCTGAGGGCCAGGAGCTCCCCACACGGATCCAGGTGCTGGATTAGCGTGTCACAAGAGACAGATGCTTGTTCCCACTGACAAGACAAGCTCCATTGCTTAGGGAAAAATGAAGCTCAGTGCAGTAAACAATGATCCAGGTAAACCCGGATGATGAGGGTGCCTTTCAACACATTTCTAGCAGCTCTCCAAGGACTTCACTTATAAGGAAATCTCTGCACTAGCCAAATGCATTTCTGTGCAGCTATCATCTCCCAGTTTGTTGAGAGAAGCACCCTTATGTTCCATTCAGAATAACAAACCATATTTCTTAGCAACAGTTTCGAGAAGAGCTGTATCAGAATTTCTTTCTTTTTGATTTAGGGCAAAAGATTAATCAGAAAGCAGAATATGATTTTTTTTTTCAATCTTTCAGTCTTATTTAGGAAGTAGCAATTTTTTCAATTCTAGTAATTTTCAGTGCCCTGGTCAGGATGATATGCTACTGAAATTTACATTTTTGATTACACATCAAAAGGTTTTACTACAGATTAAGTAGTTTTCAACACTTACATTTCCATTTCCTATTTTCCTAGGAGTCTAATTTAGACAATCTGCATACACCAGTAGCTTCTGTGTCATTCAGGAGATGGTAAATATTCCAAAATGCAAGGAAATAGAAATTTCTCAGTGTCTCTTTCCTTTCCAGTGGAAGTATGAGCTTCTTTTGGTAGGACTTCTCCATGTTTCTAGGAGCCATTGGACCTAGACATATCAAGATCAGCCCCTACTCAGATCCACTACTGACAATCCCTTAGGCATACATTTTAATCATGAATGGACCTTGAGACTGTACATAACTCATCCAAAATCCACGACTGTCTGACTGCCTGTAACTTCCTTTTTTTTGTAGCACTTTTTGCTGTTGCCTCCTTCATTTGTGAGGAAATGTCAGAATTTGAATGTTGGCAAGTAAGGCCTCATTTGCACCATGTGTCAAATTCCTTATACAACCTCTACAGGAATTGGTGGCACTCAGTAGTTTGTAGGACAGCTCTACTTAATCTCCCTAAATTTAATAATTTAAATGCCTGGAGATTTCACTGAGTATTTTTGTGAGATGAGCTTTCATTTAAAATGTAGAACCTGGGAGAAAAAGCAAATTTTGCAAGAAAATTCTCTAACCCTAAGTATTTGGTTTCTAAAAATATAAACCCTGGAAAATAATCCTTTTAGATATTATAGGTATTCTTCCATTCTCAAATCTTAATATAAAACCAATGAATGCTTTGGAACCTTTAGTCCTCTGAACCCATTAAGAGGATCATGATAAGCTTTCCCTCCTCCCACACTTCACTTTATCTTCTGCTAACAATGGCCACAGAGGAGACAAACTGGTAAGGATGCTTGAGGTATTTAGGAGGTGTTTAAATCCTACCCGCTGAAGTGAAACAAATGACTCATTTGCAAAGACCATGAAATGAATTTCCCCATCAGACAGACCCGTGCCAGAAGTAATCCATAAGTGAAACCCTGGGAACTTCTGCTATGTTGTATTGCTATGGGAATACATCTACGCTTGACTTTTCTGTGTTCCGCTGATGAGTCAGTATGTGTTTTTCACTAGAAGTGTTTCCTTCCACAAAGCTTCAGGAAGTCTTCCAGATACCTAAAATTCCACAACCAAAGTAGTGGCAAACTGTAATGTCATCTCCACTCCTGCCTCAAGGTAAATTCACTGAAGTTTAAGGCATTTGGATCTGAAAAAACAATGAAACAGGACAGCAGGACTTTCTCCTGTAAAGGAAATACACCTGAGAGAGTCTTATGGCTTCTTAGAAGAATTGATCTTCAATTAGAGACTATCCAGGCTGACATCAGGGAGACATAGCCATAAGCTTCAACTGAACTTCCCCATGGTGCCTGAACATTGGCTGGATAGCACATAGCACACCTGGCCAATAGAAAGCCAGGCAGTTACTTAAATCATATTTTTAGAAGACCAATTTGAGGATTTCACTCTTCAAAAGCTATGCAAGGGAAGAATTTCAGAACTGGTAGTGTAAGAATGAGAACACAATGTACTCAACTTAAAAGCTCATATTTCTTCTAGTTATTTTGTTTGGGCAGTGCCTCCTTTGGAGCAGGAAACATTGTATGCTGAATTATTGCAACAGGTGATTTTTTCCCCTGCAGTCCATTAGCCTGTGGATTTCCTGAAGTCCATCTGTTATCTGCTAAACTGTTATTAGATGAGCTGCTGCTGATTCTGGAACATACACCAGCCCTAGTCCCATTCCATTAACTACTGAGAGATAATTAAGAAATTTAAAGACTGGACAGTGATCATGACAAATTTCAGTCTTACCCTTGTGCATTTTAATTGGAAATATGTGCCTGTAGGAGAGGTAACTCTAGCACATGTATAGAGTGCCATCATACAAAATGAACAGATTTTTACCAGCAGAATTCATCTGAAATATTTGAACATCTTCTAACTGAGAAATACCTGACTTAAGGAAACAGACTCAGCTTCATGGTAAACCTGGAATTTTATACTGTGGTTCCATTTGTACCAGTTGTAAGTATCTGAAAACCAAGTTTTTGTAATGGAAATTGTAATTAAATACTAATTTCAGTTATTTTTACTATTAGACATCCACCTAAGACAATAAAGAATATGAAATGAAGAGCATTAGGCTTTTCTTATAGGATATGCTGTGCTTTAAAACTTATTTTATTGATCCTAAAGTTACAAGATCAATTACTGACATTTTCTTGAGGATCAATCTTGGATTAAATGGCAAAATGAAGAAAAGGTTTTCATATGTACTATATCCAAAAGCAGAAACAGATTGCCATTCTCATGTGAACATTCAGAAACCTTTTCTTATTATTAAACAGTATGTCTGAAATATATCTAAGTTATACCAGCCGCCATAGCACTTTTTGGTGAACCAAAGAAGTCCTACAGTGAAATAAAACTTTTAGTAAAATCTGTACTACTTTAATACAATTTCCCTCTAATATAATTTTTTCCTGTTTTTAGGTTAATGTATATTCTGTCTGTCAATTACAATGCAAAGTATAAGATTTACGCAAGGATGTTGGAGTGTGAAAATAATTCATGTGAATTGCTAATAGGCTGGTGGGAACAAATTTTTTCCACATGAAGGCAAATCCTGTCTCATCAAAGACAGCAGACTTGATTTTCCACCGTTTCAGACCTTGACTAGCCGCTATCACCTGCAGAAGGAACACGAATGCTGAGAGCTGAAAGCTACTAAATCAGTACTTCACTGTGACCAAAACAGTAGTATTGAACCTATTCTTCCCTCACTTTGAACAGATGTGAGTACAGCTGGAAGCAAATTAAAACAAGAAGCCATAAGGCAAAAAGAAGTCATCACTTCAGGTAGGCAAAATGGAGATTTGATAGCACATACATGTTTCTCTTCCCTTCTCCATGGTTTTGCCACTTAAGGCAGAAGACTTGCAGTTATCACCTTCAGTGACAGGAATTGATCAGGTTTGCGTTCACCTTGACAGTCCTGTGATGGAGAATGGGAAATAAAGGAACAGTATGAGTCCTCTCAGGTAATTAACCTAAGCTCCAATGCTTCCCACACCAGCCTATTTTCAATTTTGGCACAGTATAGTTTATACACTCTAACATTATTGCTCAGAAGATAGAATGATGACTCAGGTTTACTAAAAACAGCTTCACAATACTGCAATCATGCCTGTGAAGCTTCATCTCATATCCTGTATTTGTAAGTTTCTTCTCACTGAGAAATAAATTTGTGTGGTGTTTTGTGTTTTGTCAGAAAAGTTAGTCACCAGACACCTGAAACACTGATATACCATCTTTAATAAAACATGGCTTGTTTGGTCAATTTGCCTGCCAATTCATTTTCCTGCTTTTAAAAATGTGTATAACACCACAGCTGACCTCCATTAATACTGCTGTCCATAGAAATCACAAATAACTGAGAAATGATATGCCACTGCTGCATCCTGTCATGCCAGAAGATCGAGATTACTTTGAAGATTATTTTGAGTAGGTGTTACATATCATTTGTGCCCAGATCCACTGAAGTCAATGAAACAATGCCTACTGGCTTCTGTGGGAGTCTGACTTGGACATTATTCTGGCAATCTGTCCACCACTAAATTAAACTATTCCAGGGATAAAAGCCCAAATGAAGAAAAGTAGAAATTTGGGAATGAAAACTGAGCTGCAAATAAATATTCTAATTCAATGGCATCCTGAAAAGACTTAAATAAAGCACAAACGCACTTACACAGGCATGTACACACACATACATACAAAAAAAATTATGACTTTAACAATCTTAAAAATCCATAGTCTAAAATTGTTTACATTTAAACAATTGAGCATAATAGGTAGCTTTCTTGACTTTCCATTTATTTCCCTGAGCACTGATCTTTGGAACATCTGGAGTTTCAGAATTGTCTAGTTCATAATTCCTAAAATAACTATCTTAAGTAAAATGCTGTCTTTTTATGACAAAAAATCAATTTCTTAAGTAAAACTAGGATACAACTTTCATGAACTCCAATGTATGTAGCCAATTTTTAAAAAACCAACAACTATTATCACGCATCTGCATCTGTATTTAGGCACCTAGCTGGTTTGTCTGTTTTTCAAAATCACTCTGCATCTAGCAGTTCCCATTTAATTCAGTATCAGGTACTATGCTGTCTCATAAACTCATTCAATTGGAGACCTACATAAGAATTTATTTTCTCTGCTTTACTCATTTTGCAAAATCTCGTTTTTGTGAGCAATAAAGAATGCTATGGAATTGGTCTTGTGTCTAAATCAATATTACAGGCAAAGATTACTGGACTTCTCACTTTCCCATAAGGGGTTAAGAAGGTGCATCTGCAGAGAGGCAGCATAAAACCAATCTTCAGTACTAAAATGGGACCTAGCTAGGGCATATGTTTTAGACTGGCATTCCACACCAGGAAATCTGCTGGCCAAAAGGAGCTCTATTTTAAATTTCTGCTATTTAGAACTACTCGACAAATTGGCAACTGCTTTTCACTCTCTTCTCTAGACTAGAGCTTTAAATGTGAGCTTCACAGACATCAGTTTGCAACTTGAGGACTTTTCAGGCATTCTGCATTTTAGATTATACAAAGTGTGCAAGTCAAAACATTTTAGAAAACAACAGTGCAGAGGTTTTTTGAACATTTTAGAATCAAATCTCTCTCTCTCTCCAGTTCTAAGGCTGCAAATTACGTCAGCCTCTCTGCAGCTAAAAAGTTCAAAATAATTTTCCATGAACCACAGAAATAGACTGTAACTTTGCATACTCTTAACTCTCTCTCCACTCTGTCTCCCCTCCTCTTCCACGTTCCCCCCACCCCCCCCAGCCCCTGGGTAGCTGATACACTGGCATTATGCAGCAGGCTCCAAACAAAAGATTAACAAAAAGGTTATTTTGTAATACTTCCCTTAATATACCTTAACTGGAGGAGGGGGTATTGAACCAAATGCAACCAGGAGAGTTGCTATTTGGTTCTGCATGCAACATGAAATCAAGCCTTTGTCTGTTCTCAAATGATGTAATAAAACATGCCGCATCTGATTCTCTTTAATTAGCACTTTTTTAATGCTATCTGGTACTGGCATTCCACAGCAGAATCCAAAAAGGAGGATTTAGCACTTCTTCTCTTTGCAGAAACCCTTTTTAATACTTCAAAGTTCACTAAGAGTTAACAGCATACGATCCCATCACTTTCCCCCTCCCCCTTTTCAGAAATTAGACTGGCCTTTCTTTAAATAAACAAACAAAACAAACAAACAAACAAAATCTTTGATTTAAAGTAGGAGTATAAATACTGTTTTGAAAACACATTTGGAAGATGTCTTCCAGGATGGTTTATATATATTTTTTATCCTTTAAAACTGTGACTACTGCACCAGTTAAGGCTGTTTACAATATATATATTTTTCAAATAAAACTTTTAATATTCAAGCTTACCAGATTGATGAATTGTAACAGGTAAAATGGAACTCTTTACAAGGTAAACCATGTAGTTGTACAAAATAGAATTATACCCTTCACCTGTGCAAAACAAAAAGAAATCCTGCCTTGCATTAAAAACACAGAACCTGTTTACAAAAAGGAATGTGTACTACATTTGGACTTCCTTTTTAACTGCCATATCCTAGCAACATCTCAGTTATTTTAGTAAAGGAACTAATCATCAATTTTAAACTGCAGTGAATTTACCAAACATTTTCACTATAGACTTCTGAAAGCTTTTACAGTAAGAAGTTATCAACAAAAGCAGGCACGTTAGTGTACAAAAACGTTGTTGATTTTTTCCTGTTTCTTTTTCAAAGTGCAGGTTTTTCTCAATGTGCATCTTACAAGACCAACGAATGTTTTAACTCACTAAATCTTAAAACAGAACTCAATTCTCCCAAGGAGTAGTGTAAACGTTAAAGATCCCCAATACACCTCTAGTAAACGTGACACAAATGTCTCTGCGTTGTTTAGAAATTTAGCTCTTTTGAGAGGTAAAGAAGCTTCATGACACCTTTTCCTTACACTGGCTGGTTATCATAAATGGGTAACTCTGGACTGCTAAAGCTGGAGACTGATGAATCACTTGAAGGGAACTAAACTTGGCTACAGAGGAGAGGCGACGGGAGGAACCAACCCTTAGGCGTTTCTTGCGCAGCCTTCGGAAAATTCAGCCGCCGGCGGACGAAGGGTCGGTGTGGGGGAGGGAAGGAGGGGAAGCAAGAGGAGAGCAGGGAGGGAGGGAGGAGAAGCTTCCGCAGAGCCAGAGGCACGGCGGCACGCCGCCCGTGTCCCGCTGCGCCCGCGACGGCGGGACCATCCCGTCGGTGGTGCGAGAACTGTCCCCGAGCCCCGCGGCTGCGAAGCGCTGACGGGCCCGCTCCCGGCCGTCACGGCGATCCGGGGTCCCGGCGGGGAGCCGGGCGTCCCGGCGGCGGCGGCAGGCGCTAAGTGCCGTGAGCGCAGGGCTCCCCGGGGTAGATCTCCTCGTAGGCAGGGGGCTGCTCGCTGGGCAGAGGGTAGCAGTAGGGATAGGAGGCGTTGAGCTCGGGGTCCATGGGCGAGTAGCCGGGCAGCTCGACGGAGGGATGTCCGCCACAGTGCACCTCCACGCCGGCCTCGTCGAAGACGTGGAAGACGCCCACGTTGATGTAGGAGACGGCCTGGAAGGGGCAGTCCCCGGGGCTGAGCTCGGGCTCGCCGCCGGAGAAGAGGGAGCCCTGGCTGTGGCGCGGCGCTCGCCGCCCACCGCCGCCGCCCCCCGCCGCCGCCGCCGCCCGCCCGCTGCTGCCGCCGCCGGGGCCGCTCGCCGCCGCCGCCGCCTCCGTCCGCGCTGCTGCGCGGCCTTGTAGTTCTTGACAAGAAGCAGGTTAAGCAGGCCCAGGAGGCACTCCAGCGCGTTGAAAACGGTGGAGAGCACCAAGCCTTGCTGGTAGTCCCGCAGCTTCTGGCAGCGGAGCGCCGCGGCGGTGCCGTCGGGGGCCGCGGGTCCACTCCGCGGGCGGGCCGCGGTGCCGGGCTGCAGCAGGCAATAATGCGAGTACTTCCTCTCCACCAGCGACACGGTGTCGCCGTCGATGACGGCGCCGGCGAAGGCGCTCAGCACGCCCAGCATGAACACCAGCACCCCCAGAAGCAGGAAGTTCTGCCGGCCCCCGGGCGACGCCTTCTCCACCGGCCCCGACGGCGCGGCTGCCGCCTCCGCCCCGCCGGGGCCGCCGCTGGCCGGGTCCGGGTCCCCGGCGGGGGCCAAAGCGGAGGCCGGTGCCGGCGGTGGGGCCGGTGCCGGAGCCGGCGCCACGGGCGCCTCGTCGGGCGGGCGACAGCAGAGCAGCGCAGCGGCGAGAAGCGAGAGGCCGGCGGCCAGCAGCAGCCCCGAGTAGAAGGCGCCGGCGGCGGTGCCCAGGCGGAAGGGCTCGCCCTTGAGCTCGGAGCCCAGCGAGAAGCACTTGAGGCCCACGGCGGCGGCGCTGAGGGGCGCAGGCGAGCAGGAGGCAGCTGGAGAGCGCGGCGCAAGCTCCCCGCACGCTCCACTTCATCCTCCGCGCCGCCGCCGCCGCCGCCGCCCCGCCGTCCGCCTCATCCTCCTCCCGCGGCCCCCCGGCCCCGCGGCGGCGGCGGGCGCGGCGCGGCGCGGCCATGCGAGCGCGGCGCTCCCCGACGGGCGGCTGCGCTCCGCTCCGCTCCGCACGGCAGGCAGCTGCCGGCCGCAGTGAGCCGGGCGCGGCGAGCGCGCAACGCTCCCCCACCGCCTCCCGGTCGCCGCCGCCTCCTCGTCCCCGCCCGCCCTCTCTTATCGCGGCGGCTGCGGGGAGGCGATTAATTATGGATGGAAGCCGCGGCGGGCGGGGGGACGGAGGGGCGGCCCACCGGGCCGTCGCGGGTGGCGGGGGCAGAATGCGACCCCCGGTGAGGCCGGGGGCGGCGGAGCTGCCCAGCCCGCCCTCCCACCCGCGAGGCGCGGGGTGGGGGCCGCACGTCGCCCTCCGGCCGGCCCCGCACCGCGGAGCGCGGCTCAGGACGCGCGGCACGGACAGGGGTGGCGGGGGTTTGAACACCCCCGTGGGTTCCTTTGCCGAGGGCTGCTGCTTGTCTCCGTGTTCCTGCCTTCTCTCCCCCTCTTAATTTTATTTATTTATTTCTTATCTTTTGCGGTCGCCAGGAGGCCGGCGAGCCGCCGTGCATCGCTGTGACCGCGTTGCGGTCTGTCGGCCGCTCTGATGCAGCGAGCGAGCGGACCGAGCCCCCCACGCCGCGCTGCCCGGCGTAGTCCTCCGTGCCGGCGGGGGCGGCGGTCCCCAGCAGCCCTCTTTGTTTCGTGCACCGCCGGCGAACCCCTGTGGGATTGTACCCCGTGGGCGGCGGGGCTCGAGGGACGGACGGCTACGGCAGCACCCTCGGAACGCCCCGTCCGGGAGCGCCTGCAGCGCTGCCGGGGGTGGAAGCCTGTTCGGGGGTGGTGCCGCCAGCTGCCCCGGTAGATGGTGGCCCGGCGACTCCTCGGGGAGCACCTGCAGTGGCCTTGTGAAGGAGAGGCTGGAACCTCAGCCTCGGAGGGGCAAGTCCGGCAAGGGGTTCTTGAGGAAGGCTCTTCTTCACCAGTCCCTTTTTCTTCCGGGAAGCTGTAGCCTTTCAGCTCCCCCATTTTCCCTATCTGCCGTGCGCACGCCAGCCTTGCTGGGTATTTTTAGCCAGCGCCGCTGATTAGCATTCAGGGGAGCAAGCGAGAGAGAAAAAGCAGTTTTCCAAATCGTTTTCTCTTCCAGCAGCGCAAGTGCACCTGTTGGTGGCAGGAGGGGCGTGTGTGGCGTTATCCGGTGTTTAGCTTTCTGCAGAGATGCGACCTTGCTCCCTCTGTCTCGTCGGGGAAGGCCCTCTTGGCACCTTCCTGAGGGGCAACAGCACCCAGATGTAATGTCCATGGGCAGATGGGCACTGGTCTCCTTTGCAGCAGCTGCTCCTTCCCGACACAGGTTTCTGGGCCCTGCATGGGGAAGTGGTCCTCCCAGGGATACTCGGTGGGAGGCTGTCCTGCCTGGAGTCCCGCTCTCTAAAGGTTACAGTATCCAGAAGTATCATTGGCTCAGTATCCAAATGCTAATGTCCCAAAGGGATATGCCGTCGTGCCCCATAGGACCACACAGCCAAAGGAATTTTGCTGTCGCCCTCCTGTTCACAAAAGGCCCATGGAGCACGCAGTATGTGAGAAAACACAAAAGTCCTGACCAACCTTCTCGTGTCCCTCGAGAAAGGTATGGCTGGGTATGTGATCCCCAGTCATCCTCAACTCTTACCCTGAGGCCTGAGTGTCTTGGCCTGCTGATCTGTGGCCAGGTGAAGATTTTGCTATAGGATCTATGACTGGCTCTGCTAGTGGTGAGTGCCTGGACTGCTGGGGATGATCTTCAGGTGTCTGGGAAAGAACTCACCCCATCACTCTTAAAACATGAATGCATAAAAGACACAAAGGATTTTATAACTTACAGTATGCACTACTTGAGATCTCTATTGAGCATCAAAATATTGCTTCAGAAAGCACATGTAAACTCTCAAACCAGCTATTAATCCAGAGAACCCTGGTAGACACACTCTGTGGGGAGGATGAGGAGATGTAGTAGTCAGTGGGGAGCAAACACTTAATGAACTAATTATACCTAGAATGGGCAAAGTGCCTTATTCCCTGACACACAACCTAAACTTACATGTGGTGGAAATGTGCAATTTGTATAACTTGATTGTCAAGATCTTAAAAAAATGAAATATTTATTGTGAATGGTGAGAAGATTAATTTAACACTAAATAAATACAAAACTAAGAAAAGTTCTAAGCCTTTATGCGTCAATTTATTAATCAACCTTTAACTTAACAATGGTTAGAGTAGAAAAAGCAAACTTTCCATTGGTGGCAAATTGTTCCTTTATTGTACAAAGTGTTCATCTTGGTGTTCCTTTCCATCTAGTTTTGGCAACTGCCAGAGCAGTCAGCAAGGCTTCTCCAGCATGGTTCTTCAGGCATTCCTACAGCTGTTTCTGGTGTTCAGTCTTCCTCATCTTGAGTGTCATCTTCTAAAGAAAGGCCCTTTTCCTCCCTGTGTTTGTGATAGGAGACTACTCTCTGATTGCATCCCACAAAGCTGTGTATTGTGAGAGGCCAGGTTAACACACAAAGTTAATAATGTAATTAATAATTCTGTTGTACCTTTTTATTCCTCCTGTGGAGCAGCTTGCTACTGTTAACCTTTTCCAGATCTTACCTGCTTCTCTCCAAAATACCTCTTTGTCTTCCAAGCACCATGTTCAATATGCAAAGCCAGAAGTTTCACTGCCAACTTGTTTCACCACATGTTATTTATTCATAAACTTCCTGTGTTTTGCTGCCACTCTGAATTAGCCCAGTTTTTCACCAGGTTATTTGCAGCTTGCACTGTGAAACATTTTCAGTAACACACACATACACTTACTCATGCACACTGAGTATGGTCATTAGCGTATCCTGCACATTGAAGGTCAGCTTCTTTGGATAACAGGTCAAAAAACATTGTAATGATGTTGGTGCATTAATAATAATAGACATAAGACTCTATAAAGCATCCATATACCTATACTGAATGATTTGTTGATGACTGAATTGGCATTACTATAAAAAGAAGGGCTGACCTACTGTTGCGAATGAAGGTCACTGAAGAGTTCTCAGGACCCCAAAGGGTAATGCTGATCACCTCAGTCCTAGATCATGTCCCCTTCCAGTACAGTTAGGATGCCCTTCTGCATGTTCATAGCTGGTCTGTGTGTCTAATTCCTCAACCAGGTCTGCCTGCTAAAAAAAATAGTATCTGTGACCAACAAAAGCTGGGAGAACTGCAGACCACTTGGCCTTGACAGACATCAGCTGCTAAATTAGTAATTGCAGGTTGTTTTGAGTCCCTGGCAGCTGTTTTATCACTAAACTTTATTAGTCATGTTTTCCTTTTCCAAAGTTTATGAGTTGTTTTCAAGAGTTATTCTGATGGGCTTTGGAGCAAGTGTATAAGGTTTCCAGCCTGGAACATATGTTTCCAACAATCTCTTCACAATCATGCTCTGGGCTTTCTGGGTGTTGCAGTGGTATTCATTTATGGCCAGTTCCTGTCTCCAAAGACTTGTAGGAGATCTTTAGTTCAAAGTTTTGTTTGGCTCACAGGGGAGCTGAGGGAGCTCTGCTTGTTGGGTTGGGTGCCTTGTTGGGGGTGGTCACTGCCATGACCAGCTGGGTGGCTTGCTTTTCTTGCTGTGCATGGAACTGGATGTTTTCAGTAACATGCAGATCAGCCTCTTAACTTTTTGTGATGACTCAGTGGCATAAAGGACAGCAGAGCTATTAATTATTTGCACTCTAGGCTTGAAGCTAAAATGCATGCTTGTAAAATAGATGGAGATCTTCAGCTTATGCCACCAAAGTGCATTGCATTATTTTATTGTCTGCCTCTTCTCCCACACTGTGTTTATGGTAAGATATATGTGTTGTTATTTCTGTGCCAGTTTGATAAACGGTTGTCATAACTTTAACTATTCAGTCATGATGGCTGTGTAACCTACCATAACTTATTCTGTTTCCTACTACTTTTTAGGTTGGTTTTTTTTTCCCTGTTTCCATAGGGGACATTATGGACTGTAAAATCTCCTTGCAAAAATTGCTGTACACACAGTTACTAAGAATACATTAGAAATTAGAAATTTGAAACTCTGAAGGTGCAACCCATCACATTTCTTTCTGGTTCTTCTTATTTCCCATTTACAAGGTCTACAAGCATATTTCTTTGTGCTAGAAGGCTGCTGTTCTCTAATTTTCACAGTATTTTATGGGAAAGACTCATCTCTGCAGGGAATTTATTGAGAACACATGCTAGAAAAGGACCTACATAAAGCTAAAAGTCTGGACCTAATTGGTTGCTGGGCACTGATGAAAAAACATCTGCAAATACTATTTCAATGGGTGACATTTCAGAGAGATTGGGAAGATAATATAGGGATTTAAAATAGAGAAAGCAAAGCCTGTGCTAGAAGCTGAACATGTAAGGCTTTCCTGGCAGCTGTTAGTGTTAGGAGTTTTGGAATAGGGGAAGAAATGTTTGAGAAGTTGGGGTTATAAGAACAGCAAGCTGGTTTGCACTCTAAGATCATGGTGTAATTTAGGTTGGAAGGGACAGGTAGAGGGGTCTAATGAGACCTGCTCAAAGCAGGCATGTCTCTGGGGTTGGACTGGGCTGCTTGGGGCTATTTAATACTATTTGATACATTATTTAAACAAGGACACCTTTATTTATGTCACAAATTGTTAAATTATGGCAATTTTTTTGAAAACAAATAGTTTCCTACCTACTGTTCTAACAGTGGGACCTGGGTGGTATTTTGTTGTGTAGGTTCTAGGAAGCTGTTAAGTTGATCATAAAAGGTTGTTGAACACTTTGCCAGCCAAAAGGTGTCTCAAAGTCCTTCACTTTGGGATGTCAAATTATTTTGAAATGTGCTTCTGTTTAGTCTTTCAGTTCAGTCTGCATAATTGATGTATTCCCATATCTTTGAGATCAGGCTTAAGGCTTAAGACTGATGTATCTCTTAGCTTCTAGTTGGCCTTCAGCATAGGACTTGAGCAGTGATCATACATCTGTGCTTTGTCTTCTGCTGAACAGTGCTAATAATGACATTAAGGAGTTTGAAAGGTCTGTATGGTTTTGTGGCTGAACCCCAGCCAAGCACCATGCAGTCACTGTCTCACTCTGCCACCATTGGGACTGGGGAGAGAACTGGAAGGGCAAAAGGCAGAAAACTTATGGGTTGATATAAAGATCATTTAATGGGGAAAGGAGTAGCTGCACAAACAAGGAAAGAAAAATAAGGAATTAATTCACCACCTTCTTCCCCGCCCCACTTTAAATGTTGAGCATGATGTGAAATGGTCTGAAATATCCCTTTGGTCAGTTTGAGTGATCTGTCCTGGCTCCCAACCTCCCAGGCACCCCCACCTGCCTCTCCAGCTTGGCAGTATGAAAAGCAAAAAGGCTTTGGTTCTGCGTAAGCCCTGTTCAGCGATAACAAACACGTGTCTGTACTATCTGCCCTGTGTTCAGGACAAATCTGAAACAAAGCTCCATATTTGACACTATGTCTATCCAAGCCAAAATCAGCACAGCAGGGTTTATTCCAGGTTTAGGGGAAAGGGAACTAGCTTCCTAATGTGGGAGAAGAGGGTTACTTAGTTCTGTGTCCTGCAATTTGACACTGTACTCTCCCATCTGTTGGGACAACAAACTTGTTTGCATCTGAGGGGAGGAAGGACTGTGTGTGCAGGAGGTGAGTTGAGATGCATCAGATACTGCTCACTTACTCAAGAAGGTGTCTTGTCAGTCTCACCTGCCTGGGTCCAAAATTTAGGTACTGGACTTGGCACAGGGATCCTGAGAACTCTCTGCTGATGCTACTTTGTCTTAGAGGAGACTGTCCTCAAAACATGCTGTACTTCTGAATTTCTGTGTACCTAAATTGCATTTCATTTGGTGATTGTTTAATATCAGGGGCATAACTTGCTCTTGAAGGAGGGACTAGAAGTCACCTTCTATTGAGTGCTTTACTAAACTTGTTGCCTACTGGGGTGCTTCTTTTTTATAACCTTGAATAACCTTGAATTTTCTACAGAAAGAGATTTCAAGGCAGGAGTGGAGGGGGAGAGAAGTTCCCCACTCCAGCAAGAGTTGTGATATTGGGAAAGTGTACATTAGGATCTTCTTCAATCAGAGTAATAGGGAAATCATTCTCCTATGTGGGGCTGCCTTGTAAGCAAAAGTCATGCTAGGAGGGTAGCTCCTAGCAAGCTCCTAGCATCCTAGGAGGGTAGTAGGATGCAAGCGTAGCTCACTTGCATCATGATTTCTTCCTTTGGCTGGATGTTGAGACAAGGAATAATCTGGCTGATTCTTGAATGCAAAGAGCATGGTGAATCTGCCTTCATGTAGATCTACACTCCTCTATAGCCTAGGAAATACCTCCCTACTGCCTGAGGGCTCAGTGTGGCTGTTGCCTGAATGATGCCTACAGATTTTTGCTTTTGTGGTTGAGCTGTGATTTCTGCTGTAGCTTGGTAACAAAACTCCTGTCCTAGCTGCCTGTCACAGCTTGTTTCTCCCAGAGGTCTCAGGCCCTATCTCAGCTGCTTGCCTGGTCTTCTCTTAGCTTCTAATTGCAAATGATCCCTATCAAAGTGCATCCTTTTCCACACCAATGGAGAACACGTGTGGGTGTGGGTTGGTGAGGAGTGGGCAGTGAAGCTGGTACTACTGAAGGAGCAGCATTCAGTGAACAGCAGACACACTGTCCTTTTTGCCCATAGCAGCAGCTGCTGGGAGAGGACTTGACTCTCTATGGACACAGGGTAGCACTGGACTTTTGTTGATTCCCTGAGACACTGGTGGACTGCTTTTAAAGGGTTGGTAAAGGGAAACTTTTGTCAGAGGACATAAACTCACTGTACTGAGCCTGCAGCATCACTGGAAATAAATTTTAAGCTTAAAAAAGGGTGGAAATTGTTAGCAAATGCTGGGACACAAGGGACTTCATAAGACACCTTATAAGGCTGCTGGTCTTGCACACATCATGTCCCTGTCATGGCACCCATGAACAACTCCCACTTTTTCTCTAGAATTCTTTGCCTGCCTGTTGAAAGACTGTGCTGAGCCTGACAGCTCTGGTGATTAGAAACTGCCTGTCTCAGTGCTAAGTGTATTTTATGGTCAGCTTCCACACATTTGTTCTGTGCCAACATTGTCCTTTAACTTAAATGGCTCTTCTCCTTCTCTGATGTTTACTCTCTGGATATATTTATAGACAGCAAACATACTCCCTCTGAGATTTCATTTTGCTAAACAGACCAGATCTTTTTTTGTTATTCTTTTTTCTTTTTCTTTTTTTTCCCCCTTTGTATTAGAAATTCTTTGTATTCTACAGTTTGACTTCATCCCTAAGCACATAACCAGGACAGTATGCTGTATCTTTCATGGTCTTACCAAGGCCTTGAATGATGGCATTACAGCTTCCTCATCTCCAGTGGAATGTCCTTTCCCAGATGTCCTAGAATTTTGATTGCTTTCCACCCAGGTCTTTCCCATAAAAGGTTGCACTTATACTCAGTGCACCTCATTGTTTGTCCTTCACCCAGCTGTGGGGCTGCCAGCTGGGGGCACTGATGACCTTTCCTCCTATGTGACTGTTTTCCCACGAATTTCTGTTATTACCTTAAGATAACTCAATTTTTTTTCCTTTCTGATATTTCAAACACTCCCTCTGTTGAAAACTTCATTGTGCCTCTCGCTACTCAAAGAACCTTATGTTTTTCCCTCAGATGACAGATTTTTTTACCTCTGAGTCCTTTGTTATGTAAATGTGCCCCTCTCTCATTTGGAGGTTGGTTTCCAGTTCTCTCTGTTATATTTTTCTGTCTATTCTATGCTGTTTGTTCCCTCATAAAGCCTCTCTTTGCCCTTCTTTCTCATGTTAGGCTTTCTGCTCATTTCTTGTTTACCATCACAGTTCCCTTCTTCTTAATTCTCCATTATCTGGGTGCAAGCAGTACTCCACCTCTAATGGGAGTACCTCATTCCTCTAGAGGAAGTCTGTCTTTGCTGCATGTTTTCTGCTCTGTTCATTGACCAGAGCTGAAGATCTATGCTGTCCTATATGTCTTCAGCCATCTTCTCCTTTTCTTTCTTTTCCTCTGTTGTGGCTGCATATTCCTATTTGACTTTGAGGTGCATTTGTCAGGGATTCTTTTTCATACTCAGGAATGCTGTAAAGGATGCTTGGCATGCCTAATCTTCTCACCTGCTTTCAATGTCTACAAATTTTTAAGGTCTTCCCATCACTGCCATGATTTCAGACTTTTGTTTCTTGCATTCATTTTCAAAAGCATGAAAGAACCTACCACTGCACTTAGAACTTTCTGTTGCTAGATCCCTTCATTCCTGCCTATTGACTCTTTAAATTCCTTACTAAGTTGTCAAGGTAATTTTTTCTTCAGTTGCTATGTCAGAGAATTACAGTTCTTTCTCTAGATCTGATCCTACTGTCTTCATCATAGGCCTGTGTTGAAAGTGAGCAATCCTTTCCATCATTTGATAGGCAGTGATCTTCTCTGATGGCAAAAAAACCTTTGACAAAGTTGCAGGTTTCAAAGCTGAAGTGCTGCACAGGCAATTCTTTTTCCTTGGGTAGGAAAA
This sequence comes from Camarhynchus parvulus, assembly GCF_901933205.1. Lineage (NCBI taxonomy): Eukaryota > Metazoa > Chordata > Aves > Passeriformes > Thraupidae > Camarhynchus > Camarhynchus parvulus. The sequence continues at coordinate 29,213,774 of NC_044601.1, read as the reverse complement.
GCCCAGATGAAGTCCAGGAGCTGACAGCTAGGGAAAACTGATTAATATGAATCCATCATGTAGTCCAACTTTGCTTTGAAGGAGAAAGAATGGTTTTAGGTGCGTGAAACCCATTTCCTATAGGAGTCACAGCGAGTGAACATTTAAATAAAAGAGATGTTGGTACTACATTGCCACAGGCCTCTGTAAGGGGGTCTGAAGTAACTTCTGTGCCTTACCATCTTCCTGGGGCCATGCAGAACTAATTTGTCTTGAGCAAGCTCTCAAGGCCCAGCAAGGTGGGATGAAAATCCTGCTAGGGCTCAACTACCTCCTACTCTTTAATGAGGATGTGGTCTGATTCCCCTTTCACCTGATAAGGGTCTTGCTAAACCAGAAGCCTGTGCTGTATCCAACCATTACCATTTTGTAAAACAATTCCTTTGGTAATGGATTTGATTGTTACTTTTTCCCTTCTCTGAAGCTCGTCCCAGCCACTCTGAGCCTGCTTCCTTGGCAGTCCTAGTCCAGGGGGCTGTGCTCAAATACATGGTTTTTCTGATGCAGGACAGCAGGCAGTGTTTTTGTGAGACATTTGGACCTGACCATCAGTTGTGTCTCCTTTGGTAACCTACAGCAGGAGCAACCTGCTGACAGAGACAGGACAGTGTTTCTTGGACTCTTTGTCCCATTTTGTGTTAGCCTGTGGGGGCTGCAGATGCCAGAGTGCCTCTCTGCTCTGAGGGGTTGTGCCTGCTGGGTGGTCAGGCCCGTGTGCTCTCCATGGGGTAGGGCTGGAAGGAGGAAGGTGATGGGTTTCTGTCAGCAAGCCAGTGTGGGGAGACAAGGGAGTCCAGGGCAGCCCCTGACAGGTACTGTCAGAAGGATGGTGTGAGCCATTGCTGCTCTTCAACAATTGTCACTCTGCTTTTGCTTTTGAGCATATCTATTATGTTTTTTCTTTAAAACTTCATCGTGGTGTTCCCTATTATATGCGCTGTTTGTAGTTATTAAACATACTTGTTTTGAGATAACTCTCTGCAATGTGTTACATACATAATTAGGTATAATTAACTTCAATTAACCATATTAAGCTTTGCAACAATTCTGCCGTATTTTGAAGCTGGCTTATGACTAAGAAATCCACATTTTCAGGTTCAGGTTATTCAAACTTATTCATATTCCAGGTGTTCACTTTTCCCTTTCAGTACTATGCCTTTGAATCTAATAATTTGTTGTTCAGTTGTCTGCATAATTAACTTGCAGCTTGTAGGACTCTGAGTGCAGGATCCTCAGAGTGCATCACTGGTGCTTTTCACATGATGCTTCTGGGAGCAGTTGGTCATGACAGCATCCCAGTGCCTATTTTATAGCTCCTTACCTTGCCAAAGCTGGTTAGATGAGTATGTGCTACGTTTAACAAAGGCCCAAGTGCTACACATGGTGAATAAGCCTTCACCTTCCTGATTTAACCACTGAGCCAAAATTTTGGCTTTTATTCTTTCTGAAGTTGGCTTCTCCCTATTTTTTCCATTTAGTATTAATTTTGCTGCTGTTGTTGCTCTTGCTGGAAAGTGCTCTGAAATGTCATGCATTAGGAAGTTGTAAAGAACAGTTGATTGATTGAAAGACAAATGCAGTCTGGCAATAAGAGCAAGATGCAGTTTACGTGTGAGGAGCATACTGCATCTCATGGCACTCTCTGGGGCCCAGCATCCTGCCCCCTCCATGAAGTAAAATTGGCATCTTCCTTTGTAGCTCAGCCCATCATGTGACAATGGCTCTTGGTGCCTTAGATGCTGGTTGACACATTTTTTAGCATTTTGCCACTTAAAGAGCAGCTGGAAGCAGTGAGACTGCTAGTGCATGCTGCAAGGTCTGCCCTGTGTCCTGTTGGTGGGAAACAGGGAGGGCACATACAGTAGATGCCAGAAATGCTGACAGTGGCAGAAAGAGGTCTCTCTGTTGGCATCCACGCAAAACCATTTCTTGACATCTCTGAAACAGTTCATCACTACCCCATTTTTTAAAGCTGCGTGGCTATTAATTTGCCTCAAGTTATAATCAAGCTGTCACTTATTTTAATGGACCTTGGGTCAGACAGGCCTGAGGGGTTTTTGTGGTTTCCATTACAGTGTTAATTAACTCAGCATGCAGATTTAGCTATGAAACTCAGAGATTTCATTTAGTTTTTTATAATTCAATTGTGGAAACATGGCAGTAAATGCAGATGAGATGATATGTGCAATTAATATTGACCCAGGCCAACTCAAATGTCAGACACTTGTCTCTGAAGACTCACTAGGAAATCCAATGTGTTAAATATTGATTTTGTGGTGTGGGGTTTTCAAACAACCTTGGTTCTGGCCTATTCTTCTTGAAGCTGTATCCTTTCTAAAGTTAGGCCTGTGTGAAATCTTGATGTCTGCAAGTGCAGTGCCAACACAGAAAGCCAGAAAATCCTGTCATTTGGCAATGTTAGTAGCAGTGTTACCTCCTGCAACTTTTAATCAAAGACACTGAACTACAAACAGGATTAGCCTCTGTGTGGGTGTGGATATGTGTGTGAGGGCAGGTGTGTGAGGAGATTGTTTTGTTTTCATAGATTTTAAAGGTATTTAGTTTAGAGCTGTTGATAAACAGCTCATGGAAAATTTGGGGAGTAATTCTATCACAGCGTTTGGCCAGCCTTTGCCTGGCCTGAAAGGGTCCACGCAATGGTGGGAAGGAGGGTCAGTTTCCATGCTGACCTTGTCCTTGGCATGGTTTGGAGCCTGAAAGGTAGGCTGACTGCCAGAAGATGAGTTAATACTAGTCTGTTGAAATGTCCTTCTGGAGAAATGGCTCAAAGAGGCACTGGGATTTGTATTGTAAGTTGCAAAAATACCATACTGAAGAAACAAGTAACCTCACATCTATTGGCGCATCTGTTGTCACATCTACTGGCTAGATTAGTGGTCACTGGTTTGAGGTAAAACTTTCAGTCCCTCTGGATACTTTCCTGGGGAACATGTGGTTTGGCAACATTTAGAAATTATGTTACTAAAGTTGTCCAATAACAGACTCGCTAGTACCTGCTATAGGTCATTCAGGTAGAGCTGTTCCTGCTGAGGTGCCTCTTTAGCCTGCTTTTCTGAGAGGCTGACACTCTGCTGTACTTTTTGGTTCTATTTGACATTTCAGCAAAAGTCTCTGCTCTGCTATGGGCCTGATGTAAATGAAAGACAAATTCTCCTGACCATGGGTCTCCTCAGGCCTCTGGAATGGTCCATCACCTAGGAACCTTCAAAAGGTACTTATCATAGCACCTCCCTCTGGAAGCAGTGAGGGAGGGAGGGCACAAGATTTTGCCTCTGGTGCAACACTTAAATGTGAATTTTAGAAACATTAATCCATCCTACCCATTCACTTCATCTGCTATACAGCTCAACCTTGGGGGACAGGGCACTGGAGGGCAGCTAAAAGTCTACACCTGAGCAATTGTTAGATGCCAGAACAGGGATCCCACAAGGCATTTTCACAGCCTCACCCCTTTCCCCATCTTATATGGGCTTTCAGAAAAGATGGGAAAAATGCAATCCATTCCCTCCCCACTCCCAGCCATGTTTTTTAAGACAACCTGAAAGCAACAAAATTTGGAGCACAGTGATGACTGAGCCTGCAGTTTATTGCAATTTTCAATGTGTTGCCTCTCCATGTGAAGAGCTGAAAAGCTAGGCTGGGACAAACAGCCCATATTGGCTGCTCCAGGTTCTCCTTGAAAAGTTCCATTTGGTCTATGAAGGGAAAAGCTGTATGGACAACTCTCTCTAAGCACTGGCCCCAGACTCCTGTTGCTATACAAAGAAGAAAATACACAGTTGCCTAAGATCATTTTGATGGCATGCTTTGCAGCACATGTGCACACTGTAGCTGCTTCACCTGCTTCAGGGCATCTGACAGTGTTGACTTACGTGTGGTGACTCAGAGGGCTTTCCCTTGATGGCACATAAAAGTTCACTTGCAGAACATCAGCTTATGTAAAAGTTTGAGCTATTTTTGTTCAAGTGCATTGCCATACATTTTTAGGCTTGCTAAACTTCATGCACACTCCGTTTGCCAAATCCAGCATTTTGCTATTTCCAGTGAGAGAGTTTCAAAATCCCTGCGAAGCTTTTAGGGACTGCAGTCGTGCAGAATGCTCTGTGAACACAACCATACTGCTTGTGCATCCAGATCTCAGGGGCCAAGCCACTGAGTTGTGCATGGTGTAATTCCCACTTACTAAAAGTTACAGAAAATACTAAAAATATATAATGCATGAACTAAAGTTCAGATTTAGAGTACATTGAAATATACTAGGATGGATCCTTATAAGTTTCAGCTGTTAAAACCTTAATGATGGGAGTGTATTCAGTCTTTTCCCCTGTACAGAGCTGAAACTATACGTATCTTTGCCTTTTCTTCTTCATTCTCCGCTTCATTCCATGGTCCATTTCACTGTGCTTTGGTTCCTGATCTATTTGATCCATTGCTCAGAGCCACCTCTGCGTCTTTTTCAGTGAAAACTTCTAAACCTGATTCAGTCTTCCTGAATCCATCTGCCAGGCTTCTGGACATACTTATTTCAATAGGTCTGCTGGATACATGAAACATTCCCTTTCCCTTTCCCTTTCCCTTTCCCTTTCCCTTTCCCTTTCCCTTTCCCTTTCCCTTTCCCTTTCCCTTTCCCTTTCCCTTTCCCTTTCCCTTTCCCCTTTCCCTTTCCCCTACCCTTACCCTTCCCTTTCTCCTTCTTCTTCCCTTCTCTTTCCTCTTCCAAAATTCCAATTACAGGAACCATCCTTCTATGTTGGGAAGGAGTTTTGCCTATGCTTGTATTTTTTCTGTACCTTATCTTCCTTGGAATGAAAATGGGAATGCCTGCATGGTTTGGATTTATGTTTTTAAATTTTTTATTATTAGTATTAGTATTAGTATTTTGTTATGGTGGAATTGATGTAAAAAATATTTTCCCAATGTGAAATTTTTTTATGAATTAATTTGTTTGTTGCTCCCTGCTGTGTCCCAGGACACTTTGAAAATAAGACTCCTTTTCAAGAGTTTTAACCTGCAGTGAATATTCATATACGTCAAGATGCAATAAACCCAAACAATTTTCTCATTAGAAATGCAGTCTGCAAAAGTCAAGTAATTTCTCCTGTGGCTGTGTTAGGGACATTGTGCACTTCAAGTAGTGGAGAGCAAAAATGTTGCAAAAAGAAAGACTCAAGATTAACATCATGCACAAGATTAGCATAATGAACTCTAATTGAAATATTGAAATTAGCATTTTCATCATACCATATTTATTGTTTTAATTTGCTTTGGTGGAATTTGGTGTTGGTGCGTGGAGTATGAATGTGCTTTCATGCTGCATCCATAGGCAAAAGGTAAAAGGATTCAACAGAGCCCATTCATATGAGGAGAACCTGAACCAGACTGTGTTCATGAATGATACTAGGTGAAAGATGCTCAAGGGACCAGCTAAATGATTTAGAGAGGGTTACATTCAGCAGGGGAGATAATCTGAGGCTTCATGCGTGGAATCTGTTGCAGAATTTATGGGATATGTGCCTTTATGGTGTTGGAAAGTCCCCAGAGCTTCAGCAACTAGAAGAGGAGGGAGCTTGCAGTGATCACTGCTGCCATGTCTCCAGGTGGGCTGAGCAGACCTCTGGTGTCAGTACATCCAAGTCTGGGTTTCCTAATAGTGAAGTACTTGTGGATCACAGCAGACAGAGCTGCTGGAATGAAGTCTCTGTGCTCCTAGTTCCATCAAGGCTGTGGGGAAGCCAAGAGCTTCCCCTGTTGGTATTCTGCACCTGGCAAATACTTCCATTCCACTTGGATCAGTGCTGCAAAGCATGCAGAAGTGGTGTGGGTCCATCCGAGTAACTTTGGGGAAAGGGGAAGGGGGACAAGAGAAAAAAGCCATGGCATTAGCAGTGCACAAAACCAGCAACTACCAGTGGTCTGCAGCGCTGATGAAGGTGGCACAACAACTGAGTCAGCAGAACTATCAAGGAGCTTGGGTACTCTCCCATCAGTGGGTGCCTTGTTGCCATTCCACTAATGCAGGGGAGCAGTTCAGAGACAACTAGAAGTCCAATGTCTGTATGTGGGTGAAGAACACACGTAGTATCCTGGCGGGAAGCCTGTGAGGTCCACAGGGCAAATAGAGGCTGCTTATGTATGTATTTTTCTTTTTAATCTCTCAAAAAGGTTATAGGGAGGCTTTTTGGTTGCTGATGATTTTGCTTGGGTGCAGCTCTTGGGACTTGTGCTGTTTTCCACAGCAGGATATCCGTTTCTGTCCTGTTAGTGTGTCCATTATCACAGCATCAGATATTTGCCGTGAGCAAAAAACAGGGCTAATATCTGTTTTGTGTGTGTATCTTTCCTTGCTCTGTTCCCTGGTGGGAGATCTCTGTGGTGGTTTATTAAATAGCTCATGTTCTATGTGCTTGTTCCTCTCCAGTGAACTCCAGCAATGGAGATGGAGTTTATAAAAGAGATAGCATCTTTTCTCTGTTGTTTGTCTCATACTCTGCCCATTTGTAAGCATTTAGCATTGACAGGCTCTACAGATGTGTCACTATTTCTGTAAGATGAAATCTTACAGTCACACAAATGTCAAAAATCGAACACTTGCTCTTTCTGTGTTGCAGGAGACTTCATGCTGCAATACTGATGATGTGACATCTCATCTCCAGAACTGCCTCTCCTCAAAAGTTGGGATGGGCAAAGAACTCTATGGATTAGAACAGGCAAAACCATTTTCAGTTTTATTTCCCTTTTAGTAAAAGGATATACTTCACAGTGACCCTGTGAAGATCACATTTGTAATTTTTTTATTTTAGTCATTCAAATGGATGCCATCATACCCATGTCACTGTTACACCCTCTGACTGATGAATGTGCTTAACTTGCAGGGAGTATTCTGCCCCTTTGGAGGCCACTACAAATATTCAGGAATACTGCCAGGATATTTTTGCCTGGACCACATCACTTGTGTCACAGTCTGGGGAGCATCCAGCACATCAGCTCACAGCTACAATGCTGGGCAGTGGCCACGGAAAGGCATCTGCTTGAGTGATGTACCTTTCCAGTCCCAGATTTTGTCATCAGAGAGGCATACACATTGGATTAGGAACTGAAATAAGAAGTATAACCCTGAAATAAGGGATATAACAAAAAGAGGAAAAAAACTCTAAGGGGAGTTAAGGATGAAGAGGGGAGATAAGTAATGGAAAACAGGCAGTTTAGGTCAGAAATGTTGCCACTGAGAGTGACAGACACCTAATTTAGTATTTAATAGTGAACAAAAGGTGCTAGAAGACTGAATTTCTATATGTGGGAAGATAAGGTACCTGGACTCTGTGCTCGTCCACTCAGTTATATTCAGAATAAGCTGTTGCTTATTCTGCTTTTCATAAAGCTCAGGAAACTCAGAGGCTGGTGTTGGTCAGAGAGAGTAGTGGGTCTGGACGTGGTGCAGCAGAACAGTAGTGGAAGAGCAATTTGATGGCTATCCTGAACTCTCAGCTGCAGATAGTGTTTGGTGACTATTAGAAAAATGTGGAAGTCTACCTCCACTTCCTGTTCTGCCCTACATTTGATGATTCCTTGCTCTCTGTGGAAAACCACATGGGGTATTGAAGGAGAGAACAGCAAATAGCAGTATCCTTCAGATCAGAACCAGAAGATGGGAAATGTGAGCAGTAGTAAGGATCTGTGCCAGTGCGTGCACCTCCAGAAGAGAAATAGTGTCAAAACCATGATATTACTGGGCAGAAAGTAAAAGGAAAATCAGGGTGCACTGAAGGGAAAGCAAAGAGTGAAATAAGCAAACCTGCTGCAGGACAGCCCTCAGTACAGTTCTCAGATCCCTGTTCACTGCAGAGAGGAGCACAGAAGGGTGCTGTGAAAATCAGAGGAGTTTGTGAAATAAGACAAGGACTTGACAGTCAGATGGCTCAGTCAGAGAAAAGACAAGACAACTGTGTTTACTCTTACTTAAAAAAGGCTGCTGCAAAGATAAAAGAGTTAGACCAATTATTTTTATTCATTGGCAAAGGCTTTTCAAAGATAATGAATTTTGAGGATCAGCAAGGAAAGTGATTGAAATACACCAGTGAAACTTGTAACTTGACAAGTTTTAGTTCTCTTGAAGCAGAAGGAAAGGCTGTCAGTGGGCATGAGATGTATGAGATCAGCAACATAATCAAGAATGTAGCTAGCAACCAGGGGTAGTTGTAAAATAGCCAGTGCAGCCCCCTTTCAGATTAGAGAGTTTGAAGGAAAGGGCTTGAAATATGCTGTTGTGTGAAGGGATGCTTTCCTCACACTGATTCCAGCAGAACTCCAGATTCAGTCTCTGCTTTTCCAGGAGAAGATACAGTTGCTGAAGTTACAGAAGGGTCTTTTAAAATGGGGAAGGAGAAGTCAGATTTGCATTTATTTTTATGACTGGATAATAATTAACAGAAATGTGCTGATGTGTACCTTGGTCCAATTCTCTGAATGCAATAGCTACACCTTGTCACTCAGTATGGATTTGCATGTTCACATGATATAGAGCTGATGAGTCAAACAATATTAAGTGCAGAAAGGAAGTAGTCTGCAGAACAGACAACCCACCTGGGGTGTACTTTCCCCAGAAACACCTATCCATGTAGAGGCATGATGGTGAGCTAGGATCTTGAGTTTCAGCACGGGACCCAATGGCCCATCAGGATGCTGTTTGTATACCATTAAATAATGGTCCAGAAGGAAAACTGGCCTGAATTCCCAAATCAAGTATAACACCTGACAGCTCTGGATCCACTGGTTGATTTCAGCTCTATGTGTATGGATTCTAGCCAGACAGAGAAAGTCGACAGTAGGAGCAAGTTATAAATGGTAAATTTAAATGGAAGATCCAATCAATCCTCACTTATTTGTTTTAGTAATGACTGAATGGTCTGTGACAAGAATGTTGAATATATTAACCAATGATGATGTAGAATGTGTTTCTTATCTCAAATGAGGGCAATTTCAAGCTAGATTTGGATATTCTTCCTTTTATGCAGTAATAACTTATTTACTATTTAAAATCCATTTATTTGCTAAGAGACAGAATAATGTATAAACATCTTACCAAACACTATAGAAAAACTTGTCTGGTGTTGTTTATAGCTGGTTTTGCTTATACCTAGCCCCATCTTCACACTTGCCATGCGTTCCAGTTTATTCTTGAATATTGTGTTAGCCCAGCTGGCATGTCTAACTGCATACCGTTTTCATATAGTCAGTATTTATTTGATCAAGCGCTTGATCTGGTACATGAAATATCTTTCCCATGTGGCTTCCTATAGTTGACAAGTTGACTCTGCTGACAAATAATTCACTGAATCTGGCATGCCGTTATTCTTTTGCACTGAGCATCATGTTCTCATGTGATCCAAGGTTATTTCCACCCTTCCTTTCTGCCTCCCTTCTTTGGCAGCTGTTCTCACACCAGCAGAAGGATATTGTATGGAAGGCATACCTCCTGCAGACACCCTATGGGTGCTTCTTTCTTAATGTTTGCTGTGAAGTTTGGCAGCTGTAGATCATGTACGCAACACATTGAGCCTGCATCATCAACTGGCAGAGGGAAAAGGACAGAAATCTGAAACCTGGAGCCACTCAAGTCATCCCATGCTGACTGGACTGGAAATGTGAGCAGAGCCTGCTGTGCAGTTTAGGACAGTTTACTAAATCTGCGGGAATCCTTATTGCATATAGAAGAACAATTTTCACAGTAACTGTAAATCAAATGTGTTCTCCCTACATCCCAGGACAAGCAGTGTGTTTTTGCAAGTGTCTGTATAACGTAGCATAGCAGTGTGCAGCAGTCCAACCTCTGGACTGATTTTGCAGATGCTCTTGCATCACAGGAGACTGCTCTTAATTTCCATAGGAGAGAATGAGGGGAGAATGAAGCTGCATTGCTTCTACACAAAATGTGCAGTCACAGTGAATAATGAGGGATGTCTCTGCAAGTAGCCCTGCAGTCCTTTATGAGGTAATGTGTTCTTTGACGTCAATGGGAAGCTTGCTTCCACAAAAGCTGAGTGGGGACTGCAGGATTTGGTTTCATAGGGGTTTACAAAGCACAGCTTTCAGAGCCATTGAAAGAAATCAGGATGGCAGCCCTTCTGGTTTCCCTATTTGTGATGCTTTTTTGCTGCCACTTTGGTTTATGGCATTGCTTCCCTGGTGTGTATTTTTGTGTCCACGCTTGTCAGTCTGCTTTTCTTCACCTACTCCATTAAGGCCATGAAGTGGGTGAGTAGGGCAGGTTTGTTACTCAGCAACTTCACTCTGACTTGCTCTTGCAGGACATGAGATTTTGGGAATTCAATGGGGTGCCAATCTGCTGACTTCAATTTGAATAGAAAGACACTGTTTATAGCCTTTGCAATACAATCCCAAGCCAGTAACACTTGGCTGTGTATTTATGCTACTGCGGACAAAACATACTGGTTTTTCTCTCCTTTGGGAAACAACATCATGAAAGTTTAGGGGAAAACACATTTCAAACAGAGAAATCTGAGCGTTTAAGAACTATATGTGCTTTTTGACAGTGGGGCTTTAGGTGGAATTTCATGCTGTGATAATGCCTGACCCTCTAAGCAAAGGCAGTGGGTGCAGGAGAATAGGTAATCTCACCTGCTTATTCGTGAAACCCTTGTAAACACCACGAATCCCTATTTTCCTTGCCTGGAACTTTTCAGTTATGTTTCACTTGATTTTTTTTTAAAGTGATTAGCTTCATTTTTAAATCAGGATAATGTTCATACTGGAAACTTCTCACGGTCCCAGAAAACAACCGTCACTCATTGTTATGGGCAGGCTCTTGTATTGGTAAAAACTGGGAAAAATTTCTCTGATCTTGTCATTAAGCAGCTGGCAGGGTGTGCCTTTCTGTGTGTGAAAAGAAGGGATGTGAGGGTAAAACCAGCAGCAGTCTTAAGATCAGTCTTAACTGTATGAAGAGCATTTCCAGAGTTGGGAATACAGGCAGTTATTTGCAGCACCTCAGGAGAGGTTTATGAGAGAGTTGTCACAAGCTCCAAGAGGAATATGGTTCTTGTGGGGAAGGCTTTGGCTAAGTTTGCCTGAAGAGTGCATTGGTCCTGGTGGGTGTAGGGAAGCAGGCACAGATAGACCAGTGGCACACTCCAGCCACTTATTTGCATTCTCTCTTTTCTTCAAGACCTACAAAACAGGGACCAATTTTTGGCACATTTCAAGAGTATGAGCAAACTTCCCAGATAACAAGGACCACATAGGTCTCTGGCTCTCCTGTGTTTTCTTTTCTTTTATAGCCTTTATACAGACTTACAGCTGCATTTATGTTAGCTTTCCTTGTCCTCATTGCCCCACCAAGTCTATTCCCTGTAATATAGGGGTGGGGAATGGTTATGCTTTCTCCAGTTGTTTTACTGGAAGAAAGGGATAAGAAACATTCTTTTGGCCATATCTGGGATCCCCTTCTCAGTGGATTGCAATAATTTCTATATGTGGTAGGCTGACCTAGGCTGGACACAAGCCACTTTATCACTCCTGTCCTCAGCAAGGTATGGGGCAAAAAAAAACCCCAGAAAATCTTATGGGTCAGTAGAAACATAATTTAGTGAAGCACAACCATAGTCTGCATGTGGAAGCAAGGGAAAATAGAAGATTTATTCTCTCTGTACCATTAATAGGTGATGTCCAGTCACTTTCTCAAAGGTAAGACTTCAGTACACATTGTGGTGGCTCCAGAAGACAAACCTAATACTAAATGCCCCTAGCCATCCTTCCTCTTAGCTTTGTTTGTTTGAGTAGATATCATATGATATGGAACATGCCTTTGGTCAGTTTGGGTCACCCAAGCCCACTGGCCTTTAGGGGTGGTGCTGTACTGCTGCTCAGCAGCAGGCAAAGCACCAGTGTGTTACCAACACCTTCCTAATTCCTAACTTTGTCCTAAGTACTAGTACAGAGCTCTGTGACGGCCACTATGGGGAAAATTAATTACATCTCAGCCAGATCCAAAACACTGTAATATCACACTCTTCAGTTTCACAGTTTCTGAATGCTGCCATCATTATGGAACACAACCAGAAACTTGTCTTTTTATGCTAGAGCAACCTGAGTACTCGGGCTTGTAAATATCATCCATTTCACCAGTGTGACAGCTAGAAAGGTTATATGTCCAAAGACCCATGGGACATAAGTGACAGGAGGAGAATAAATCTGTGTCAGTCTTTGAATTACTAAGTCATTGTAAAATCAATTAGATTTCTCTTAGGTGAGGCCCTTGTGTTGTTTGTTCCAGCGTGTGTCCTATCAGTCACTTTCACTAGTGCTGCAGAGTAGTTTTTGAGCCTGTAGACCACAGCTTTTCTCAGATGTGGGAAAAAATATGCCACCTCTATATTGGCAAGTTAAGGGATGCGAAGATGAAGATTGTGTTTTGGTGCTGATTAGAGGGCTTGGGAATAACTGTTCTGAGTCTGGGCAAATGACTGAAATGCTGCTCTGTGCAAGGGAGCACAGCCTGGAGATGAGAAGCCAGGACTCTGTCCTGTAGTCACTGTGTGTGTGGGATGCTGATGTCGACACCACATTAATGCATGTGGAATGTGTTGATATGAAAATCCTTGGTGTGTTACAGAGCACAGAGTGTAGGAAAGAAGGGCTGCTGCTGTGTGGTGGCATCCCTCTAGTGTCTAAGTGACTGAGCACTCCCTTGCTAATTAAAGCAATTACAATGCAAAGTGCCTGTTTGTCTCTACTGGTATGAGAAGACTGGGGTGCAAAATGCTCTGGGGAAGGACCAGGGCACTGTGAAATAGGTTTGCTAACAGGATTTTTCAGGTGGTACATGGAATTCAGGAGAGATGCCAATCTTTGGCAAATCTATTTTTCATTAGGTTGTATTGGCTGTGAGCTCAACCCCAGCTGCGCAGAGCCAGGCCACGGGTGTCAGAAGACTATCTGGAATGACAATGTGCTGATGAGGGTTGTCTGGGGAGGTGAGCAGGAAGAGGTCAAGTGCAGAGTGGTGATGACTGGTGTTGCTGATGGAGGCTGTATTGTGGTGTTCTATAAGAAGAAAAGATCACCTCCTTCTGTTTTGGAAGTTTTCTTAATGGAACTGGTTGTTGTGCTAGATTCTTGGTGCCAGTAATCTGGGGAATTGGTACAGGTATACACTGACTGGATAGTAAACTAATGCTCCAAAAAGCCTAGTTAGTTAAAGTGAGTCTGACCAGAGCTCAGCACAGCTAGTGACACAGGGTTCCTAGAGGGACATTTTCCTTTGCTCATTGGAGATGGTTTTTGCCAATACAGTCATCAAGCTGATCTTGGTTGGTTTAACAAAGAGTTCCAAATAGTCTCAGACAGTTTCTAACAGTACAATTATTGTTCTTTAGATTTGCTACAGATTTATCAGGTCTGAGGAAAGTAGGAGGCTGCCTAGTGATGTTCCACGTCACTGGACTAGAAACACTGGTCAGTTTATGTCTTCCTAATCTTGTTGTAGCTGTAATGGTCTGAGGGCTCTAGGCAAGATTTTGTGTGTGAATACTAAGTTTTTTGTTTTTTGGTTTGGTTTGGTTTGGGGTTTTTTTTTGGTTTTTTTCTTTTTTTGCTATTTTTTCTTCTGAGTGTGTCTTTTCTAGAAGTCTTGGTCCTAGGCAGGAGTGTAAATTCATGCAAGAAAATCGCAACTCTGTGTGAATATATGCACACAAGATATTAATGATGGAAGTGTTACTAAGTGTCATGGACAGCCAATCTTATCAGTGGCTGAACAATTTGTCAAACTCTACTTTAAAAAGTACTTACATGATTGCTCTGCTTTCTTGAGCAGACCTCTGCAATTTTATGTATATGAGTTTTCTGTTTTATAGTGGGAGGCACATGAGATGAAATCCGATGATTTTTATTTAGGTATTTTGTATGCAACTCTGGCATTTAATTTTGAAAAAAACCAAAAAAAGGCCAGGTTATTTTTATACAGAAAAATGCATATTGTTCATTTAAATGACTGCAGCAATTCTGCCAGCTCAGGCATTAAGAATCCTTCAGTAATAGTGAATGTTTTCTAGAGGACAACATAAAGTGACATTTGCTTCAACTGCCAGAGTTGTAGTTGTGAAATCTGCCATGCTTTTAACCTGAGTTACTACTACTCCAACTACCATCCTACCTAGTGACTAGATATGGGCCTTTCCTTGCTTTCCTTGTAATTTCTAGGGAGCACCAAAACCAAATATGTAAAGTCAGTAAGGTAGTTGTACATTTTATAGAAGTGATAATTTTTCCCAATGTGTTCTATGGATCTGTAAGCACGTAAACTAGGGAGTGGAGAAGTAGAATAAATGGTAAATCTGGGGATTTCAGTTTAGAATCAAGTCACCAGTGGAATCAGACAGGGTAACTCTCAGGTATAACTCTATAAGGACAAAGGAAGTGGTTAGTGAGGAGAAAAGTTTGCTGATACTGCAACCTTATTCGGAGTTTTAAAGGTTGGGACTGTATCAAAGAACAATCTCATGAGACTGAATTGAGCATAAACAGGCAGCAGAAATTCTGTGTAGGCAGATGTAAAGGAAAACACATGGGAAGAACAATCCTAGCTTTATACATAAAGGACTCTGGACTGACTGTTTTTAGCGAGGTGTGAGATCCCGGTGTTACAGAGGGGCTATGTAAATGTCAGCTAAATACACAGTGGGAATAAGCAAACAAGGGCACAGAACATAGCACTAGGTAACTCTAGAAAGGGAGTAGAAGACTAAACTAAATGCACCATTATTTCACTGCACAATTCCATGCAGCTTGTCCTTACCATGCACAGTCCTAATCAGTAATATAACAGAATAATTCAGTGGAAGGACCTACAGTGCTTAACTAGTCCCCCTGCCTGACCAATCCAGGCTGACTGGAAGTTAAAGCATGTTATTAGACGTGTTTTTCAAATACTTCTTAAACACTGACAGGCATGGAACACCAACCTCTCCAGGAAGCCTATCAGTTTGTTGACCACCATTTTGGTAAAGAAATGTTTCCTGAGGTTGTGTCTGAACCTCCCATGATGCAAATTTAAAACCACTTCTACATGACCTGTCGCTGGATATCAAAGAGAAGATATCAGTACTTCCCTCTCCTTTTCCTCCTCAGGAAGCTGTAAGGAGCAATGAGGTCCCCCCCCAGCTTCCTGCTCTCCAAATTAGGCAAGCCAGAGTCCTTACCTGGTCCTTACAGGACATGCCTTCCATCCTTTTCACTACTTCTCTTGCCCTCCTCTGGATGCATTCAAAGACCTTTGCATTCATCTTAAGCTCTGGGGCCCAGATCTTCACACAGCACTGGAACTGAGGCTGCACCCACGCCGAACACAGCAGGATAATCACCTTTTTTAACCAGCTGCTGATATTGCAACCCAGGATGTTTGCCCTCTTGCCTGCCAGGTCCCACTGCTGACTCATATTGAGCCTGCTGTCAGTCAGCACCCACAGGTCTGTCTTCCAGGGCTGCTCTCCTTCCACTCTTCTCTGAATTTATACTTTTGTCCAGAATTACTCTGTGCTGGGGGCAGAATACAGTAATTATTTTTGTAAAATCTTACACCATGGATTATTACTAATATCTTACAAGGGGTACAGTCAAAAGCTTAAAGGTATAGAAGGTGATGGGATAGATGAAACAAGAAATTGCATAAATTTACTTGGCTTCTTCAGAGTTGAAAACCTGGAAAATACATAAAGGTCTATGAAATGATAAATGGCATGCAGAAAATAGAACAGGAAATTCACTTCTCATCCAGGGGCTGGAGGGCAGGCAATAACACTAATAGTGGCTCAGGACCATCTCTCTAAGCACCTCCCACCCAAGTTATATACAGTTGCATAAAACAGATGGATAAAGTCATGGGAGAAAGTTCTGCTGCAGGCTGTACAGCAGCTGACTGTCTCTGGCTTAGGAAGCTACTGGAAAAATGTCACATCATGCTTGTGGCCACAGCTGATGGTGGGGTACTCCATTATGGTAAACATATGTTTATTCTTCAGTTAGAAACAATGTTTGCACTGAATGTACAAATGAGTAATTGCATTGTTTTTTCCCTTCTCACTGACTGAGAAAATGTTCTGTTCTGGCTCCTTTAGCGTCCCAGATACAGTCAAGTGAGGTGGTATTTGTCTTTTTGGAGCTTCACTGACAGCCTGAGAGGAAAGTCCTGTGCTTTTGTGCTTTTTATTGCTTCAGGCCTTTGTGGGCCTCTCAGGCTAGGTTTTGTGATGATCTGGTGCAAGGTAAGTATTGATCGTTCTGGGAAGGACCCAGGTAAAAAGGTGCCTTATAGTTGCAGTTCATTCAGTGAAAACTAAAACACCTATTTTGTTCATGTGCCATGTGCTGGTGTTCTGGGACTGTGTGTTGAGAAGGAAACAAGAATTTTATTTATTCCTTGCTCCAGTCCATCCAGCTTCTGTTCTTCGTCCCACACTGCTCATCTTAGGATGGAAATGAGAAATCTAAAACCCATGTGGAGGAGCACAACACTGAAAAGTTCTGAAAGTCCTTCCAAACCATCAGTTGGCCACTGGTGAGTACCTAGGAGAAAGGCAAATATATTCTGTGAACTTTCCTAGCATAGTTCCCAGCTCCCAGTGCAGGGTCTTCCAGAGTGTGAGGTATTCCTCAAGTTAGTTAGAAGCTGGTTTTCATCCCATGGGTTTGCCTGGTTTGCACAGAGACTTTCTTTCTTTCTAATCAATCTGGTGTCACACTTTGAGTTTGTCCTTTGCACAGACAGGCTGGGAGCAAGACTGGAGCACTGCTCATCTTCAGGCACTTATCAGCATTTCTTCCAATGTTTATTTGCTAACCTGTGTGTTCCTGTCTGTTATTCCTGCCATGCCTGCATGGAGCACTGCTTCTTCTGCTGTTTCTTGGCAGTGGGGCAATGAAGCATCATTCAGTTTCCCATCCCAGAACACACCTGGTGTGGAGGAGTGTGTCCTTGCACCCTGGAAGGACCCACTTGTGGATGTGCTGAATAGTGTGAAGCATGTAGCACAGGTAACAGTGAAATGTCATGATAAAAAAAATTATCTGCTGAAATGTCTCTGCTGAAAAACTGAGTTCAAAATCTTAACAGACAAAAGACAAAACCAAAGGAAAATACCAAAACCTCAAACCTTCAGAGGAGAACAGAGAAAGGAGATGGTGTCTGTGAAACAGGATTCAGCAAGGATTTTCCATGGATGAGCAGCAAGAACTATCTGCCAAGTGGCACTCAAAGATTTTTACTCAGAAGGTCACTATATCACCAGAGATCAGATTAAGGCCGTTGCACTGGAAAAGGTCTAAAATTGTTTCCAGAGAAAGCTAAACACTTTTCCTACTGACTCCTCACACAATACTGCAAGAATGCTGCTTGAGCCTGTGGCAAATTTTCCATTTTCTATCCATTAATAAATTCTCTCCTGTATTGCAAGAATAATTTTCAGGCATAGTGTCATCATTCTCATATTGACAGTTCTGCTATACCACTATTGAGTTAGCCCTAACAGCATTATTTTCTCCCAGATTCATCTTCCTTATAAAGGTTCTGAAAAAACTTAGGAAATTATTTGGACATTGTTTCCCATAAACACGAAAATCAGAAAGATTTTCAGCAGGTAATTTTTCTCAACAGAAGTTATAACTTCTTTTTTTCAGGCTGTGTATGCTAGTTTTACAGTGATGACAAATCTGTTAATAAATTATTCTATTTGAGAACATAAGAAACAAGGGCTGAAATAAGAAGTCTATCAAGAGTTTCTAAGAAGAGGGAAAACAACAAATACATTGTAAATTTTCTTTTAACTTTCCTGTTTGATCCATTCTCTTGAAGCATGAGCATGTTTTAAGAACAATATGTGGGGAAGTTTTGAATGTGAGCTTTCCAAAGAGGAAGAAGAAAGCTATCAGGTATTTCAAAGAGATTTTTGAAATTTCATTATATATACTGAAATAGGTGTATTTGCACCTCACCCCTAAATTTCTGGAACAAAATCGCAAAGACAAAACCCAATAAGCTTCAAATTATTTCTTACATGAATGGAAGTCATAACATGAAACAATCCATTATCATTTATCCTTGAGACATGAAGTGGAAATAAAAGGCAGCTGAAAGATTTGAGCCTGTCTCAGGACACATCACTGTAACTTTGCTGAAGTGACAGCTATAACAGTAGGTTGAACTAGACCCCAAACACAAGAACTTAACAGTGACTTTAACAGTGTAATTTCTATTTATATAGATCATAGCTTTTTTACTAATAGCAACTGTATCTGATGTAATTATTCTGTATTTTTTTAAAGTTTATTCTTTATTGATCTTCTACAGTTTCACAATAGATTAGAGCAAATCTGGCAAAAGTGGATTTGATGGATTAATTCAGTCTCTTTCACCTTTGTCACTGCTTCTACCTCTGTATTCTCTGACACCTAGATAAAAGATTGTTTTATTCATAAGTTTGGCTATTGAAAATCACAAAATGAAAAATTTTGTATTTAGGGCGGGGATTGCTCTCCAAAGTATTCAGAAAAAGGTTTTATTATTCATTCTTGGTTATCATTATTTAAAGCATTATTATTTTATCATTCACATATTAGAGTTACTGAATAGTTAAAACATCTGATAGATAATTTATGAGTGGAAGAGGAGGACCTCCCTGTTTATTAAGAAGGCCACACAAGCAGACAGAATCCTATAAATCTTAAATAAAAATTCAGGATGAAGAAAAACTTGTATTTGTTATGTCATTTTAGTGAACAAGGCCTACATTCAGATGATTCTTGGATGAAGATATTATTTACAGATATTGTGATTTTTAGGAAAGGTTCTGTGGCTGCTTAAATTCACAGCTTCTGAATTCTTTTTCAACAAAGCCTATTCCTTCATCTGGAAGAAGTTTCCCAGGAATGCATAACAGTAGATGCAGACAGATGATCCCTGTCTGGTGGTTGGAGTGGTATGGTTTGTATGTATCTACTTTAGTAGATACGTGCAAACCTAGGGTTTGTATGTGTCTACTTTGTAAACAAGAGCCATGATCTTTAGGACATACTTTTATTTTGCCATTTGTAATGCCTTGAAAACCGGTTGTGGATTGTAATACCTCCCTAAATTTTTATCAAGAAAAGGGTTTTTGGTGCTTTTGTGTACTGTGAGTTCCCCTAACAGTCTGAAGGAGCACTTATAGCATGAGCACTTATAATATATTATAATAATCCTCCCTAACTGGCATGAAGGATTTGTTTTGCTTTGTTTTGTATCCTCTGTTAGAGGGACTATTATACAAGCTGTACACTTATTTAAGATGTATTTAATGAATTTAAGATGTATTTGGGGAGACGGACAGTTCTGCCCAAAAACTGCCTAAATCCAGCAGGTTTAATTGGATCAGATTGCTCAGGGCAATGGTCATTTAAATCTTGACCTCCTCTAAGGATGAAAATCTGACAATACCCCTGGGCAATTTGTGTCACTATTTAACTACTTTCATGGCAAAAAATATTTCCTGCTACCTAATCAGAATTTCCTCTTCTTACTTACGTCTGTTGCTTCTTGTCCTTTTTTTGTACATGGCTGAGAAGGGTCTGGTTTTACCCCCTATATAACCTCTGATCAGGCAGTTGTAGTGAAAAGAAATGTGTCTCCTTTCCCTTCTCCACTCCAAGAGGAACTGTTCCTGTTTTTAGAGCCTTTTCTTGTGCTTCATGTACGCCAAATCCTAGCCTTTGTGGCCTCCAGTGGATTCATTCCAGTCTCTCAATGTCCTTTTTCTAGTGACCAGAAGTAGACACAACATTAAATGCAGCATTGCAAACGCCAAAGAACTCTGCTGGCCCTGACAGTTACAGAAGTACCAAAACAGCTCTCAATGCAGCTGGCCCTCTTTGCTGCGGGGTCACGCTGCTGAGTCACGTTTGACTTGTGGCTCATAAGGACACTAAGATCAATTGCTTCTCTGACAGTCAGTCCTGGCCTGTATTCTATCAAGAGGCAAGACTGAATTTTCTCCTGCTGAACTGCATGAGGTTCCTGTAGGTCATTTCTCCAGGTTCCTCTGAGGAGTAACCTTTCCCTCCAGTGAATTGTTCCACTCAACCAATTTGGTATCATTCACAAATCTGATGACAGAAGGCACCATCTTAGCATGACATGAAAGACACGAAATAGTCTTTGTGCCAGTTTTGATCCCCAAGGGATGCTGTTGGCTGCTAGTCACCAGCAGTTCCTATGCACTGCATGGTCCACTTACCCAGTCCGTGTCCCACCCATTTGCTGGTCAGGGCTCTGTGAGACTGTGTCAAATGCACAGTCAAAGCACACAACATCACCTGCCCTACACACAACACTGGGGTCCTCATCATGGAAAATGATGATGAGGAGGATAAACCTTGAGTAAAGCTCCTCTGAAGGTTTAGTGTCACGAGGAAGGTGGAAGGTTTGTTGAAAAAGCTGTAGTTGAAGAAGTCACAATTTGAGGTCATAGTGGGTTGACCGAAGTGTGTGAAATGATACCTCAGAGGACATGGGTGCTTTGGGGAGCAGCAGTCATAATGGCTCACAAGATCTCCTGGAAGAGCATGAGAATCACCTGGGACAGAAAATAGGATAATTAAAACTAAATAATTTGGTTGGTTAGGTAAATAGTAACTCACTGAGTGAGGCCTCCATAACTGCATTGTCCAGTGCAAAGTGGAGCTTTTGCTGGAGGGATAAGCAGAGGGATAAGCATCATATTAAGAAATCTTTTGGTATTAACAAAAAATGAGCAGTTTAGAGGAGAAGTTTAGGAAATAATTAAATATGTTCCTTGAAGTTGATCAAACACATGTAAACAGGAAGATGAAGTCCACATGAAAGGGTTCACTGGAGAAAAGAAATCTGTAAAGAGATCTGTGTTTGGAATTCATGTGAGCTAGTCAAATCTATTACTTGGAAGAATGGCCTATGAAAAATACTGAAGAGGAGAACAGTTCTTTTCAGGAATACTGAGGGCAGCAGTCAGGTTTTACCTGCACACTAGAGCTCACCTCTCCCTTTGATGTCTTACAGAGGGTTCTGACTAACCTTTCTCTGCCTTTGTAGTCCTTGCTTTACCTTACTCCAGTATGGACTGCAAAATATTGCAGTGTAGGGGTATTTTACAATCCTACCTTCTCAGTGCTCACAGAAGGGATTAAAGATTATATTGCTGCTAGTGTCAGTGTGGAGAAGATGATATAAAATTCCTTTTTCTGAGAAAAGAAAGAATACATAGGATTCTGCTGTTCTAGTAAGTACTTGTGCAAACCTTACAGAGAAATTTGTAAAGCATGTAAGTACCTTCAGAAAACAAATGAAGTTCAGATGCCAGTTAGGTGTCTTAATCAATACCACTAATGCTGAATGCTGTAATTAATTTCCAAATTTTAAAAACCTATTTTACACGCCTTACTGGACGAAAGACTGTTACACAGGCTATCTTTCTGAAATGGGCTCTATGACACCTGAAATGAACCTCAGAAGGAGGTCATTAGTGTTGCCTAGACTGTCAAAGAGGGAAATTTTAAGGGACTTAATAAAATATACAAAGTTCTGAAACACAACCAATCTAAATTATTCCATTTGAGAAGACTGCACATATTTTTGGAAATGATTGGACAATGAAGATGCTCAAGGTGTGATCTTAATGGGCAGTGTTGCATTTTTACTGTGATAGCATAATGCTTTGACAAATGAGGCATGCTGAATTTGTTAAATGAAAGATTTGAAATACTTTTCTGGGTTACTTAATGTCCTTAGTTGATCAGTCCAGAAGTACCATAAGTCACTATGCATGAATAAGAGCTCATTCTCCTCTCCTTTCCTCCTTGTGATGCCATTTAAGTCTTGACAAAAGGAAGTAAAAAAGATTTTAGGATTCACCTTGCCTATTTGTTTTGAACTTGTCGTAAATAATTACCTGCATGGTATGGAAAAAAATTTGGTCTTTCATGACGGAGTTCCAATCAGTCGTCTGTATAATTGTTTGGTGCTGTTTTTGGTATATTATTTAGACTGAGACAGGGCAGGTATTTCAATGTCACCTTAATAGCAATGAATATTGTACATGATGTTTTACATGAGTGATTTATGCATTGTTCTTCTGTCATCTCTCTACAATATTATTTTGTGTTCTCCTAGAGAAGACAAATATTCTAGCTCTTGTTTTTATCTATAGACTAAAATAAATAATTGGAATTATTCATAAATAAATAAATTATTAAGGCCTGATGTATTGTCCCAAATTTATTTGTCTTGAGGACATGTTTACATTTTTTATGCCTGTAGATGAATTGATGGATTTTTCTCCGGTTTTTTGTTTCTGTTTTATATGAGAAAAAAATTATACTGTTGAGGATGAGAAACTATTACAAAGTATAGCTGCTGCAGTCAAGAAGAGTTTTTTCCCTCTGGGATGGAATGAAATGTCTTATACCATGTAGAGGAGGGAGTGAACATAAGCAAAATGTAAGTAATTTTTAGTCCTGGATACCATATAGAGGCTGAATCAAATGGCTCTGGAACTGCATTCTAATAGGTTGTCTCTTGTTTTCCTTCAGTGGGTTTTTGGTTTAATATGTTTCTGATAGAAAAATAACATAGAACACTCCACTGAAGACATATTTTCTTGAGGTTCTACATCTTTTACCAGATTTGAAAGCTCACGTTCTTATGCAAATTGATATTGTCATAAAAGAACTGTTTTTCCACACCAAATGTTGCTACTATAAATGCAATTTATGAATGGACCTTCACAGTTTATATTTATCAAAAATGGGTTTGCTATAAAATATAGCTCAGAACAGAAGGGATAAGAAATTTTTGAGTGATTTTTTCAGAGTTCATTTCTGTAATGCACTTAGCACATCCCATGTTTATATTTCAGTGGTCTATGAGCACATCCTACTTCCACTGTGTTTGGTGGAAAGGTTGCCAATCATTCAGGGGGATTTGGCCTAAGGAGCAGAAGATTTGAATGTTCCTGGTTAGCATCTGCATATTATATGCATAGAACTGCAATTCCCCCCGTGCATGTTAAAAAGATCTGAAAAATATTTTTTTACAAGTAGTGTCGGAAAAAGACAATGATTTTTCTATTCTTTGAGGGTGAAGTAATCTCACTGACAAGTGTCGTTTGAGAGCTGAAGCAAAGGAGAGAGGTTGAATGTAGCAGCTTTTTATGAAATACCCAGCTACTTTAGGCACAGTAGTAGTAGGAGGAGAAGGCACAAAGGTTAGTTTTAATCTTTACTTCCAGAAAGCCACTGGAATTTTGAACCTGAACAAGAGTAATGAAAAAGAAAAAATTTTGCTGTGTGTACCGATTGGTACACAGTGAGAAATTTCACTTCAAAAACCCTTTCTGAGCTATGTCCATAAAATATCCCCTTATTAGCTTTAGAAAGTTACTTTCAGAAAAGTTAAGCTACCAGAAACCAACCGCAGGATAATCATGTGCTTTTGGAAACACCTGTAGCTCTGCTGATTGCAGATTTAAGAAGTAGTCCTTAGAGATTTGGGTTAATACAATACCCCATGACTCCTTCAAATATTTTTCTGTTTGACTTCTATTTTTCTCAGAAAATTCTAGTAGGAATTGTATCTCCAAACTGTGCAAGTTGAGCAAAAGTACTTTTAACAAGATTATTTAACATACAGTGCATCAGCATGAATCTTCACAAGTCTGAATCTTAATGGTTTTCTACATGAAATGCGTCTTGTCATTTCAGCATACATCTACATTTCTGAAATGACTGGATTTGGGCCCTACATTTAACATTATTCTGTTATTTACTAGAAATTTTGGGTTAATTCAAAACACCTTCATTAGTTACTTAGCCATCTTACCCAAACTAGCAATTTTTTGTACATGCTAATTCTTAGGCACTTCTTTTGGACACACTAGCTCATATTTTGCTATTTTATACACGAATTGACATTTGGTTAAAGATTTTAGAAATTATCTTTTCATGTCTAAACAGGATTTATCACTGATTATTTTTTTGTGTTTCTGATCCTCAAGGTATAAACTTGGATTTTAAGGAACTGCCTCATGTTATGAATGCAGACTTCAAAGGTTGCAGAAGTTCTCCCTTTTTTTCCCTTCTTTTTCAGCTGCATTTTTTTTTTGGAAGTAGATGATAATGGAATTTTCTTCTTTTTAAGAGCTATTTCTGTGACTTAAATAACCATTATCTTTTAAGTACAGGATTCATTGAGGTAGACTATCTTACAAGAAGTTTATCCTAAAAAAGAATTTCCTCAGCTTGTATTAGGAGTTACTGGTGTGTTACAAAAATTGGCACCTGAATGACTCTTCCACTTCCTTTTTCTTTCTATAAGTTTTTATATGCTTTTCCAGTAAAATACTGACTGAACACTTTTATCTTTCTATTTTGAAGCACACTTTGCCTTTACTTCATCATCATAGTTTGTTTGGGAGCAAGAGATGCTTTCTGATGAAGAACAATCTTTTCATTGCTCTATTGCTTTTTTTTCCAGCAACCAATCCCAAAAGCTGACAGACTATTGCAAGGTCACATAATCATAGAGTTATTTAGTTTGGAAAAGACCTTTAAGATCATGAAGTCCAACTGTCAATCTAACACTGCCTAGTTCACCACTAAACCGTGTCCTTAAGCGTCTAGACATCTTTTAAATACTCCAGGGATGGTGACTCAACCACTTCCCTGGGCAGTCTGTTCCAGTGCTTGACAACCCTTTCCATGAGGAAGTTTGATTAGTCACTTCTTATCTCTTTGATTAGTCACTGTCAGTCTAGGCGTAAAGTACCTTAACTAAACTTTAGGCTATTACGTCCGCCGTGTGCTGTTTGACTGCAGTAAAAGCACAGCCATCCAAAAGAGAAGCTGTTTTAAACCCAGAGAAGGAGTTTCAGCTGGGCTGAAGGGTCTGTCCCACCACAGGAAAGGACATAGCCTCAGAGGACACTTTGGCCAAGCTCTCCTCATGACTGCATGTTCTTTCTGGATGCACGGGTGTGGTGGAACTTTCAGTCAGATCATCTCAAAGCTCTCATGAGCCAAGATAATCGGTTCATGACAGTTCGCATGCCTGTGGAGTGGCAAGGGACTTTGTACAACTCAAGCCAGGTCAGCACAGCAATGCCAGGAGGCAATAAAACTTCATCAGGTTCAGAAGGAATAAAATTTCCATTGAAATAGCCTGAAATACTCAAAACCTCATCCTGCATGTTCTTAGCCTTTGCACAGTGCTGGGCTTTTTGATGAGGAACCTTCTTGTGTGCAGGTGCTCAGTTCCTTTAAATTGCTCTTTCTCCATCATAACTAAATGTTAGAAGAAACCACCTCCCTGAGTGAGACAGTGTCGCTAAATCTGCTTTCTGTCTGGATTTGTTGCCCTGCTGTGTATCCTTAAATCTGTAGCCAAAGGGCTTCAGAGCTGGCTCCTGAAAGTCATGAGGGTGGTTTGCAAAAGCCAAATCCAGCACCTGTTCCACCACTCACTGAGCAGCACCTACCTCTTGGGCATTTTCTTGCATTTTGAAGGGCTCCTGAGCCACTGCAACCTGCCACATCACCTTAGCAGACCTGCATGTGAGGGTCCAGAGGCTTGTCCCATCAGCGTGCCACCCCCACAGGTAGTCACTGCCAGCCAAGACAAAATAGTGTTGCTTGGGCTAAGGTAGCCCACGAGGAAATAATGATCTCCATGGTTTTAGGGTCACCTGGACTTTCATCAGGAAAGTGGCAGATTTTCATCTCTTCCTCAGAAACATGGGGAAAGAAGACATGTAAATACACTGCGCAAGGGAGCACCATCAGCCAGGGTAGATAGAACAACACAAGGAATATGTTGAAATTTTGGAGGGAAAATTTGTAGCCAGTGTAGTAGGTGAAGATGTTTGCAGTCACTATGTAAGCACAACTGTGCCAGGTGCTTGCACAAGCAGTAAAAAAACCATTGGCTTGTATCTGTCTACAGGAAGAAAATAAAATCAAAAACCACAAACCAAAAAAAACTGCAAAACAAACAACCAAACCAAGCAAACAAAAACCCTCTTTCCTTTCCCCTTTGCTGCAACTGCCTCTCAGGTTCAAGTATTGTAAGGGAAAAGGACTTTTAAGTGCTGCTGGATAGAAAGCTGGACATGACCCAGCTCAGAGAGCCAGACGTGTCCTGGGCTGCATGCAAAGCAGCGTGGGCAGCAGGGGAGGGAGGGGATTCTGCCCCTCTGCTCTGCTCTGGTGAGAGCCCACCTGGAACCCTGCATCCAGCTCTGGGGTCCCAGCACAGGGAGGACATGGAACTGCTGGAGTGAGTCCAGAGGAGGGACAGCTGATGATCAGAGGGATGGAGCAGCTCCTATAGGAAAGGCTGGGAGAGTTAGGGCTGTCCAGGAAAAGTGAAGGCCCTAGCATAATCTTATTATGGTGTTCAGTATTTAAATGGGCTTATAAGAATGAGGGGGGCAGAGTTTTTAGTTGGGGCTATGCTGATAGGACATGGATTAATGGCTCTAAACTCAACACGAATAGATTCAGACTAGGAATAAAGAAAAAAAATTTTGTGCTGGGGCAGATATAACACTGGCACAAGTTGCCCAGAGAGTTTGTAGATGCCCCATCCCTGGAAACATTCAATATCACATTGAACAGGGCTCTGGGCAACATGATTTATTGGAAGGTGTCCTTCCCCATTGCAGTGGGCTTGAACTAGAAGACATTTAAGTGTGCCTTCCAACCTGAACCATTTTGTGGTCAGTGGCACAAGGTCCATCTAAAAGCCCTTAACCATTTGCGACATCCCAGGATGGCTACTGGGGTTAATGCTTTTCTGAACCTCTGTGAATGCCTTGGCTGAGGGACAGAGGGCATCATAATCAATCTGCAAACTAGAGGGAGTCCAATTCTATGCAGTCCTGAGAAACCTGCTCTCATGAATTCTGCTTGGAAGGGGAGGTTTGGGTTAGAGGGTCTGCAGAGGGACTTCCCAGCTGCAGCCACAGAGTGGCTCTGATTTTCTTGTTTGTTGTTTTGTTTTTGTTTTGGTATCAATTTTGTTGGTTTGTTTTGTTTTGTTTTTGCTTTTGTTTTAAAGTTTTTTCAGGTATTTGCTTTTTACTAATGCTTAACTTTGGCACTGTTTCCTATGTTTGTAGGTCTGTGCACTGAGCATTTCACTGGCTGCCTTAAGTTCACAGCCACTGATATATGACCGATCAGGACAAGCTTGGGAGGGAGTATTAGGAGAAGGTTACTTTGTCCTGGCCATTTTGTCCATAAATAATATATCAGGCTGTTGTCCTCATGTTAATATGAAAAACTGCTGCTGCATTCATTTTGTACAGTATTGTTCTTGGGAATCTCCAAACCTTCTGCCTCACATACACTCTCTTTCTGCAGCAAAATGTTCATCTTTGGAGTCCCAGATAGCATTTAATGAGCATTAGGGTGACCTCAGTCTTAGAAGCCTGGAGTATGAGATGTATCCACAAACCCCTGAAGAAATGGACACATTGTGTAATGTATATTCACTGCAATGGACAATATGTTTGCACTGCAGAAAGTACTTTTGTTCTTCTTCCCGGTCCCTAGAGATGTCATTTGCCAAATAAGTCATAAAGCTGTGGTCCAGGATATCTACATGAAATGGCCTCTCTCCTTCACTGATGTGTCTCTGACTTCCTGGATCCCTGCTACTTTATGCTGGGATGGTTGTAGGGTTGATTTAGATTGACTCATCCCATTCAGATGGACTGTCAGACCATGGTCATCTAATATGACTTCTTTTTTTAAAGAGAAAAATAAGGACAAGTGTTAAAGTGCTTAATGGTGTTCACCATAGGTGGGTGATCAGTTGGCTTTTTAAAAAACTCTAAATCATACTGAGTATCATCTCAGTCTCACTCCTTACTTCAGAGGGGGAAAGCCACAGGTGAAAGGATGATTTTGGCAGGGCAATATGAAAAAGGTGATCTTTCCATTCTGCCTAATTTGCTGTTATAGAATCTGCATTACAAAAGGAAATTGAGAGAAGTAGGTACACAGTGGTGGCTGGTGGATTATATTCTTCTGTCTGGATTGATCCTAACAAGGATGAAGCTTTTATTTTATTGTCCTCTTTGGTGAAGTACTGCTAGGATCCATATCTTCTATCTTCTGATATTTCTAAAATTTCTTGATATTTACAATTTTTGCCACATTTCGTCCTCTGTCCAGTGTTTTTGAAGTTGCTTGAGTGCAGAATTATTTTCAAGTGCAGAAGGAGGACATCAGCATACCAGGATAATGTGGCCGTGTATGCTAGATTTTAAGATGTCATTAGAAATGCAGTTGGGTTTCAAAACACAAAAAGTTAATTACATTTGCTAGTCTCTCAGGACCTGTCAGTCTTTTAAGAGTCACTTTGACAACAATTTCTTTATAAGGGAAGGGGGGAAGTATCTTTTATTTAGGAAATGTAAAGGGTTTTTGTTGTTTTGGGTTTATTTTTGGCCTGTTTGTTTGGGGTTTTTTTGTTAGTGGAAAAAAAGGAAAATTAATAGATGATTGCTCTGACTTTATCCTTGGCAAATCACTATGTACTAAAACATCCAGCTGTCTGCAAAACACGTTCTGCAGTGACAATTGGCAACATCAACATTTTCTCATGGCCAGGGTTAAGGGCCAGGTTGAATATCTTGGCAGTAAGATAGTAGAACTGCATTTTACAAAATGTCATCGTTAAAATATAACAGCTTTTCCTCCACAACTAAAAGAATTTTTTACTGAATTCACATTCTCTCAAAATAAATATTGTTATTAGGAAGCAGAAGATTTTTGGTGATACAAAAGTTATTAAAGGCAGTAAATTAAGGCTCTTAAAGAAAAAGCTTACCAAAGTGAGAACATGTAACTCCATAATAGAAAATGGAATTTATCTGGAAGACATTTACACTTGCAAATTTAAGGCATTTACTTTCTATGGTTAATACAGGTTTGCAGACAATTGATTTATAAATGTCTTGATTTATTGACATTTAATACTAACAGTAAGTAAGAAGTGATGGGGCAGTAGGAAGTGTGAAATATTATTATTTGTTAGCTTTTTTCAGGGCGTTTTTTCTAACCAGATATTTTCATCTAGTGATGTAGTATTTGATCTTTTGCTTTCTTGCTGGATGTCACAGCCTTTGCAGAAGCCAGGTCTGAAGCATACAATTTTAAGAGCCAACAGAATAGATCAGTGTCCATTTAGGTGTTGGCAAAATCAGACAGACTAAGCAATAGATCAGGCAGGATACTTGAGGCTACTGAGCAGACATGCAGAAGCTGCTTTTTCATGGGTATGAGACCAGTCTGCAGGAGGTTTTATGCTTGCTGTCTCAAAGGGAATACTATCTGAATTCTTGCAATATACCAATTTAAACCACACAAGTTGCTGATCATACTCAGTTGGATAAATTGATTTGATGTAGAAAAACACACACAACAAAACGGTGAATTAATTTCATGACCCTTTATTCCTGTTCATAAGACTACAAGTAGTACAGATTAGGTCCTCTCTGTGCTATTACAAGGCAGACTGCTGCCCTGCCATGGACCACCCACTGTGGCTGGAATGCAGAGGCAGACAGTGCCCTGCTCTTCTGAATGTTCTCACATAAATTAAATCAGTAAAACTCCAGTGGCTGAAGAACTGCAATTGAACTGAAAATGTCTGGCTCTTATTCCTGGCTTTGTTGTAGATTGTCTGTATGGCCTTGGATGGAGTTTGGCTTCTTTTGTGTAGTTATGGAAGCCAAAGAGACATCCTTTCTTCTGTTTATTTTGGCTGGAGCTTCAGTGCAATGGCTGACTCAGTGTGTTGTGCAAGATAGAGAATGGCAGGACCTTCACACAATCACAGGATCACAGAATCCTTAGGATTGGGAGAGATCTCAGAAGATCATCCAGTCCAGCCCCTCTGCCAAAGCAGGGTCACTCTGAGCAGGGACACAGTAACAAGCCCAGCTGGGTTTTGAATGTCTCCAGAGAGCGAGACCTCATGACCTCCCTGGGCAACCTGTTCTAGTGTTATGACACCCTCAATGTAAAGAAGTTCTACCTCATGTTGAGGTGGAATTTCTTGTGTTTTGGTTATGGCCATTGCTCTTCACTCTGTCACTGGTCACCATGGAAAAGAGTCTGGCACCATCCTCTGGGCGTGTGCCTTATGTGCATTGAGATCCCCTCTTAGTCTTCTCCAGTCTTCTCTGTGGCCTGCACTGGGCCCTCTCCAGTAGCTCCTTGTCTTTCTTGCACTGAGGAGCCTGGAACTGGACACAGCACTCCAGATGTGCCTCACTAGAGTGGAGTAGAGGGGGACAATCACCTCCCCTGACCTGCTGGCCACACTCTTCCTGATGCCCCCAGGATCCCACTGACCCTCCTGGCTGCAAGGGCACTGCTGGCCCATGGACAGCGTGTTGTCCACCAGGACCCCCAGGTCGTTCTGCACAGAGCTGCTCTCCAGCAGGTCACCCCCAGCCTATGCTGCTGCCTGGGGTTGTTCCTCTCCAGGTGCAGGACTCTAAACTTGCCCCAGTTGAACCCCATGAGATTTCTCTCTGCCCAACTCTCCAGCCCATGAAGGTCCCTCTGAGTGGCAGCAAAGCCTTCAGGTGCGCCAGCCACTCTCCCCAGTTTTGTATCATCTGCAAACTGGATTATGCAAACATCTACACAATAGTGTAATTTTCTATCCATTCATCCAAGTTGTTGATAAAGAAGCTGAGTAAGACTGGACCCAGTAGTGATCCCTGGGGAATGCCCCCACTACAGGCCTTCAAATGGATTCTACTCTGCTGGTCACAACCCTCCAAGCTCTGCCGTTTCAGCCAGTTCTTGATCCAGCTCACTGTCTGTTCATTTAACCCACATTTCCTG
This sequence comes from Camarhynchus parvulus, assembly GCF_901933205.1. Lineage (NCBI taxonomy): Eukaryota > Metazoa > Chordata > Aves > Passeriformes > Thraupidae > Camarhynchus > Camarhynchus parvulus. The sequence continues at coordinate 29,182,775 of NC_044601.1, read as the reverse complement.
AGTTTACCTACAAGGATGTTATGTGAGACAATGCCAAAAGCATTGCTTCCCATCCAGTAAATTCAGGGCTGATGTGCTTTTGCACTATGGGGCATGCAATGACTCCTCACTGCTTATTGAATGTGGCTGCTCACCTGCTTGCTGAGGAGGTCTGCAGATAATGCCGTAGCCCTATGAGTGGGTAGGTCTAATTCTTGATAGCGGCTGTGTGCAAGAGAAGTACTGAAGGTAGCCTTAGATGAAAAGTGAATTAAAGTGGTTGTCTCATTACTACATTAGTCATAAGTGTGTCATAGGGGGACAATCTTGCAGAAATTCTTTGTAGTTTTTTGTGGAAGAAAGTGGAAAAGCATGTTCAACAAAAGGAACAGAAGCCAAGCCAAATCCCTAACGACCTATTCTTCTTCCTGCTAAGTGGTTACATGTGTTTTATTGCTGAGCATCCAGCTAAAACTTTCAGGGAAATTTTGGTGTGGTGTACTGGGAGTGCTGACTCAGTGCAGTTCTTGCAGCCTATTCAACAAAAACATCTGGTACAGCTCTGATTTGCTCTTGCTTGAAGAGAGAAAAGCAGGTGCATCTACTGCTGCAGTGGGAAGCTGTCAAAAGAAGGGATCTTCTCCTGCACCAGCACTCATCCTAGTGACTCTGAGAGCAATCACTGCTGCTACTCTTACACTTCAGAAGCCTCATACTCTATCTCAGCATATAAATGTAAGGCAACCCTGAAGCAACTCACAACGAGAGACCACTATTTCCTTCTAACACAGGACAATTTATACCACTAATGAAGGATTTATCTGTTCAGTGTAAGTGCCCTGTTTTCAAACAGTGAAGTTAAACTGATTTAAATTAGGTGGATTGGTTTAGCTCAATGGAAAAATATCATACAATGAAATAGAGGTATCCTCCTAGGAGTTAATGACTAGTAAAAATTGTTGACGATTTCTCCTACGAAAGAAGGCTGATCTGACAAACTCCCTTAATGAAAGTATTAAGCACTGATCACTTTGCTATGATACACTGCCACCATTCAGGAAGCTGGGAAAGAGTGAAGAAGTGAGTCTGCTCCTCTGGTGTGGTGCTGAAGAAGGCTGAAGGCCAGCTCTGTGGTGCTTGTAAGCATGCACGAGCACCAACTGAGCAGTCCTGGTTTATGGTTTCTTAGACACCAATGTAGCAATCCACTAGTGAAGTCAGGATACGTTCTTGTCTCAAATGCTCCTTTTCAAACAGTCTAGCTAAAGTTTTAAGCGTAGGGGCCATCTGCATTGTAAAGCTAAACGTAACTGAAGTAAACTTATTCCAGGATTAATCAGGCTGCTGTAGTTTCATTCAAATCACTGGAGTGAACACTGGCACAAAGTTGGAAGAAGTGGCAAATGGCGCTCTAATCCCCTGTCACCTGTGAGCAATGTGGTCTTGTGGCAAAGTAGGTCAACAGCATCTTTAGCTGAATGAGGAACTGTGCTGCAAACAGATCAAGGGATGCAATCCTTCCATTCAGCTCAGCACTGTTGAGATGTATGTACAGTTCTAACTTCAGCTCTGGGCTCTTCAATGTAAGAGAGGCATGAACATATTGGAAAATAGTCCAGCAAAGGGCCACAAAAAAGATAGAGATGTTGGATCATGTGGCATAAGAGGAGAGGCTGAGACAGCTGTGATTTATTCCTCAGAACAGAAGAATTGGGTGAATTGGGTGAATCTCACCTTTGTTTATGAATCTCTATTGGGGAGGAACAAAGAAGATGGAGCCAAAATCTTTTCAGACGTGGCCAATTAAAGGACAAGTGACAATGACAGCAAAGGAGATTTTGGGTTGCGGGTTTGTTTTTCTTCATTTCACTGTTACAGTGACTGAACGCTGGCAAAAATCGGACAGAGAGACCGATGGAGTCTCTATCTTCCCACATATTAAAAATCTGACTATTTGATATCCTGTGTAACTTGATGAAAGCAACCATGCTCTGAGCAGAGAGCTTGGTCTAGGTGTCTTTGGAGATATCCTAGAGGTGCCTCCCAACCTCAGTCATTCTGGGATCTTATCACTGAAGAAAGTTGCAATGTTGCATCCAGCTTCACAATGGTACAGAACTGCCATGGTCTTTAATTCACCCTAATTTACAGATATCCAGTTCATGTACTACTTAGGCCTCACTTGTCAATCTTCCATTCTTCTAAACATGGTTCAGGCTAATCCAGATAATGAGGAAACTGCAACAGATTTTACCAGGACACAAAGGATTGTCTAAAACATAGGCAATCTTTATAATTACAGAAAAATTTGGGGAGAAAGATGAACAGTGCTCTGACTGTTATGGAGTGACAGAGCAAATGAGCTGAGAGAGCAAAAAGAAAGTGCTCTGCTGAGCCAATCAAATGGAAGGTAGGATATTCAAGTCTAACCATGATTCAGTTTTGCATGTAATTTTGCTATGAAAGACCCTGAGTGCTAAATTTCATGTAAAGGTTTCTTGCGTTTTGCAGTTACATCTACTGGGATTAACCTTGCAACTTGTACTTCATTAAGAATGCTTCAGATGATAGCTCAGCTGAACAGAACCTGGATAAATCCTCCATAGTTACTTCAGCTTCATAGGATGAGGAATTAGTAGGAAGCATTAACATTCTGACCAAGCTTAGTTTTCACAGGTTTGCTTTCCCAATAAGATGAAATTCCTGTTCTCCAAAAGATAATTATGGGTAGAAATTGGAGTCCTAGACCCAGCTTATGATCTGTAATGGAAGACAGCCTGCAGCATGTAGGTAGACACTACAATCCCAGGGAATTTAGCCAAGGTTGCTCTGTGGTTTGGGAACAAAAGTTCATCTGAACTTCAGAACAGTGTTTTTTACCTGGAAAAAAAAGCCTTGCAGAGAGCTTTTGAAGCCTTCCCAAAGGTTCCAAGGTGGAACAAAAGCACTTCATGCTATTCTAATGTTTTACATCTATGTGAGTGATCCCTAGATTTTTGAGATGCCCCAGTGTTAGTAGGCAGCAAGGTTTTACTAAAGCAGCTCCTTTGGAACATCTATTATCTATGCAAAGTCACTTCAATTGCAAAATACTAGCTATATTAAAAGGGGAAAACAATTGAAAGTTTTGAAGCAAGAGCAGAGTGCTTAAATGGGCTTACATGATTATGATGCTGTGAGAAAACATTTTGACTGTTGGAAGCCATCAGGTTTGCACGCAGCCACTGTTCCTTTGTGTTTGCAGGTGCTTGCTGTATTCCTGTTTCTCTCTTGACTGTTATTTTCTCATTCCAGGTGTATTCTCTCCCTCAAACACCAAGAGTGCTTGGAGCACAGCTATTATTTTAAATCACATACTACTGCCCACAGTGTACAAACAGGCTGTAAAAGCAAGGGTAACTTTTTATTCCGGTATGCAATGAGGTCTCTTGCCTGGAAATTGACATTATCACCCACTGTTCTTGGCTTTCAGGTAGTAACTACAATTTCTCATGATTACCAGACAATACAAATGACTGCGGCTTAATTAGGGGATGAAGAAACTCAGCACTTTCTTCCTGAATTCAAGAAGGGGTCTGCAGTGTTGAAAAGACTTCCAGGTAGGTGTTGTTCATGGTGTGGCATGGTGAAAACAGTTCCTAGGTTCTCAGGACACAGAGAAGGCATTTACAAGGCCATCCCAGCCTAAAGATCCAGGGCTGGGTACTCAATATTGTACTAGGGGAAGAGGTACAGTGAACAAGATCTGTTCAGGGTGCGTGGTTTTGGAATCCACCCTCAGCAGCAGAGGGGATAGGGCACCACTGCCCTGCAGACGTCCATGTCTTGAACCTTCCTGTAACCAGGCTCTAGTTTTTTTGTATGCATGACTTTGGATCTTTAAGAACCTAAAGGACTGAAGGATTCTTCAGTGTGAAATGAACTCAGCCTCTGTCCAGTCAGATCTTGAAGAACTCTGAGGATTGAGACTGCATGCCCTCTTTGAATCGCAGTCCATGCAGCAAAACCCTTCTGTTTATACCTGGTCTGAAACACTTCAACTTTTAGCCCTCATCCTCCCAAGAGAAGTCCCCCGCCCCGTGTCACTGATCTCTTTCCATAGGTACAGTGGGATTGTCAAGGCAATACTATATTGACTGTTCCATGCAATTTGCTGCCAGCTGAGTTCTAGACAAGTCTGCTCCACCACCTTCTCCGCCTCACTAATAAAGATGCTTTACTCTGCCTTGCCCCAGCTAAGGTGTTACCATTAATTATGCTAAACCAAAGTAGCCTAGATAACCTATGCAGTGTGCGTTCACCCTGTGTTCAGCTCCACAATGGCACAGGAAATTAAATTTTTTATGAAACTGATCTTGCTGAGTGCCTTTCATGGGCAAAATAGGTGCATTTTAAACTCCAGGGATTGTGTAAGAAATTACATATGGCATTTATGTGTGTGCTCA